>NW_009195367.1:1256-6688 GCF_000690835.1 Fulmarus glacialis | reverse complement strand
GCAGAAGCGTTCGGTAACGCGGGTAAACCTCGTGGTGGCTGGGACTTGCCCTGCCACGTTCGGCCACTTGATGAAGATTTTACTTTTAAAATGTGGGGCTTTTCCAAGTGTAGGACAATTCTGCCCCCAGTAAAGGTCTTGCAATTAAATTTCCTTGCCCTACTTGTGAGGCTAAAATAGACGAGCTGGTTGGTTGAGATGTAAAAGTTTAATTAGTAACATACCAGCTTCCACTATTATATTTTTTTAAACCGCAGCTTTCATGCGCAATTTTTTTTGATGATGCAGGTAGCGGGAGCATTCTTCCTTCGGCTGGTTCTGCTGAAGCATGTAAATCGGCATGAAGGCAAAGCCCGAGTTCAAAGCCCTGCAGCAGGGCGTATTATCAAAATGTACTTACAGCACTCATTACTACTTAGTGGGGAAATAAAGGAGGAAGTGATTATGCTGCTAATGAGATGATTCGTACAGCACGGCTGCCCCAACAGGAGTGCACAAACCTAAACGCTGACCTGAACACGTGTCTGAGTTCTGAAGACAGGGGGTCAGGGCCAAATTCTGCTCTCGGCTGGGCCATAAGGTAAAGTCACCTGAGGGCAGATGCTGTCCCCTCCTCTCCTGCACCATATCACCTGTGCGTTTGTATGTCTGTTCGTATGTACACGCATAGATGAGCGTTTGTTCAAAGTGGATTCACACCTACAGAGTCAGAAGGATGGTTTACGCACACTTTGCACAAAGATAAATGACTTCGCAAGGAAGTAATTAAATAAAAAAGTTCCTTAGTTCTACATAGCATGTATGTGTAGGCTGAAGCCATCAGAGGTTTTCAGTTTCAGGGTAAGCATGCCTGAATGCAAATGTTGGCCCCTTCTATACTTGATAAAAAGCTGAAATCTACTTAAATGGAGTATTTTAGCTCTAGTTTTGATTAATCACAGCAGGTGGCAGTATGTACAAGACTAATTTAATACTCTTGGATGTCAGAGATACTTAAACAAAATTTGGAAATACCAGACAGCACAGGAAATACCAAAGGAGAGCAAGAAACAAACACACATCGTTGCTGGCAACTAACGGCAACTTATGTTGACTCCGCATGTTTGGAATGCAAAAGCTAGGGAAGCATCTGAAGAATATCTGCCAGAAATTTACATTTAATGAATTTGCAGTAAGTCTCACACAGCTGACATTTCACACTCTTCAATAGAAAAAGGAAAAGTTACTGGGTTGATCTATTTGTTTTCCTTTGTCCATCTGTTATTCTGGCTGCTTACACAACAGAAGTGTTGGA
This sequence comes from Fulmarus glacialis, assembly GCF_000690835.1. Lineage (NCBI taxonomy): Eukaryota > Metazoa > Chordata > Aves > Procellariiformes > Procellariidae > Fulmarus > Fulmarus glacialis. The sequence goes on along the minus strand of NW_009195367.1, from coordinate 5,394 downwards.
AATAAGATGACATAACTTCACACTGAATATATATTGATACGAACTTTGATATGCACGATATAATAGGCCAGTATACCAGTAAGTATTGGTATTGTATCTCATTATAGCTGCATTATCAGTCATCATCGTAATTTTCTGGAAAGGCAGACAATAACCAAGTACCACCTCTATCTTTAGATAGAGGTGAAGGCAACACATTGGTGTGAACTGGCAGCCAGGGATAAGTTATGAAGCACAGATAGAATGTCTGATTTTATACTGCTGCTGACAAAAGATAACTAGAGATCTAGAACGGCCATCTATTTATTGCAGCTCTAAATACCAACGAGCTGCTTGTTGCTTCTGCTGCACGCACGTGTCGGGTATCCTGTCTGTCCTGCAGTGCCAACCTTTGGGAGCGGTTTACTGTATTTAATCAAAAAAATGATGGGTCAAGCTCATCTGCTGTTTGTTGAAAAAGCTCATTGACACAAACAGACATGACGGCTGTTCTCCATTCAGCCAAAATGAGAGGATAGCTCCTGCACAGGCTTGTTTAGCCATGAAATTGCCATCCAAATCAGAAGCCATTTGTGAGGTTGAATTACATGAACAACTAGTTCCACTGTCGGCCGAATGTCAGTGCAGACATGAGGGACTGCTCTGCTTGCAGCTGGGGTATGTGGAAGAGAAAGAGCAGAAACACCAAAGAAAAACACACAGAAAGAGAAGGAAACCGTAGGTATCGTCAGAGGAGTCCTTATAAATCTCCACTGAAGAAAGCCCAGAGAACTTTTTGGTAAAATTATGGTAGAAAGGCACATAGATGTCTGTCTACAGAGAAATTATCTCCTAGTGTATGATTTCTACATTTAATCAATCCTGTTTATATACAAAGATGTGCCTGAACCTATTACCTGTTTCTTCTCCTAAAAGAAATGCTCACAGGAGCCCCATTTTATTCATGTTGAGGAAAGAAACAAGCAAAAAAAACCCCAACCAAAACCCAAAAAACAGATTAACCAAAAAAACATAAGTTTGCTTCCAGACAGTAGATGAGTCTCTAGTGTATGATGAGTGCAGCTCGATAAGAATAGAGGGAGAGAAAAGGAAAGACCCCATGGCAAACTTAAAATACACAATATTCATATTTAGAATAATTTCTCTTATGTGAATGAATCACGAATATTCAGTTGATAATCTCAGGTGCCTTGATCAAAGGTAGCTACAGTAACACACTGAAAAATCTTTGCCTAGAAAGGATGACTGCGCTGTCATTATAAGACAACATGAAAGATACTTTTCAACTTCTTCCCTACTTGAGCTAACGACCTGGAATTTGTTTCTCCATGGAGAATATTTTCTCATGTGCCTCTCAGGTTTGCCAAAGCCTTTTCCCTATGTAACCCTTTATCATCTCAGCTGTCTCAAGTATACTGTTGGAAAACACCTGTGTCATCAAAAGCTGTAGCTTAAACTGTGATTGTCTAATGTTTTTTTTTTAAGCAAAAAAACATAGTATTCTAAGGAGTTTTGGATCTGGCAATTGTATAAGTAGGTGAAATTGCTATGGCATGGGTTTCAAAATTCACAATTGCACCAGTACATCAGTATTTTGTTTCTTCCAGTTAGTGTGTGTGCGTGAGAGTTAAACCACCTGGTATTTATGTACTTCAAACTGTCAGTGCAGACAGTCCGATTACCCCAGAATTACAACTGGGAATAAAGCAGCTGCTATTCCTTAGTCTGATTTTTAGAAAAGCTGCACAAAGGTGTAGTTACCAAGTGTGATTCTCAGCACTATGTGCAATAGAACAAGCTGAATTTAATTCTCTGGGTTTTGAACCGTTATCCTTACCCTTTCTGTATATTCTATTGGTCTTTTCTTCAGCACAAAGACATGTTCCTGTCCTCATGTTTTGCTGTCACTGAGCCTTTTCAGGGACCTGCAACAAGCTGCAAAATCTTCCCTGGTCCTGAAACAGCAGAGACCTCACAGCATTTCGCTGCAGAAAAAGTGACCCTGTTTGATGCCATGTCGCTGTGCCATGGCTCTGTTCTCATCACATCCTCCAACGTGTGCTTGTTCCGTGACCTCAGGTCCATCATGTGATCCTGACACACGACCTGATTGACGTGGTCTCATGCATCAACCTCAAGTAAGATGAGAGGTCTGACATTATTCCATCATAAAAAGATTATGTGTCTCTGTATTTATTGTTCAGCAGCTTGTCTCATTGAGAATGTGATAGGAGATAGCTTGGAAACTGAAACAATAGTGGGGATAAGAGGTCAGGTCCTGGAGAGGCTAGATGGAGCAGATTCTCGTGGATGAAGGCTCTGCTATCACGGGCTGAAGTGTTTGAGCTTTTCTTACCTTTCGGGCAGTGGTTGTACGTAGGCAAGATGGAAAACATGCTGACTTTATACTGTACAGGGAACACTCGGCTTTTGTTTTGCTTTGTTCCTATTACTGAAGAAAATAAAATGTATTGTTCTGAAAAGGTTGGTGTGAAATGGTGAGCTCTGTAGCCCATGGTGGGCTAGCCAGCCATGAGTGCTTTTCAGGGGGTGAATTAGAAGGTGTTGCCTTAAGAGTAAGAAAACAGTGAGATTCCACTGCAGCACAAGTAAAGGGACAGGGCAGAAACGCAAGCAATTTGAAAGATGAAGTCTTCAGAGGCATGGCTATTAGCTATGTAACGGTTAAACTATGGGCAAAGTTCTGCATTGCAATTCTTCAAAGGATTCAGAATGTAGTCCCAGTTTTGGACAAAGATTTTGCCCACCAGTTCTAGGCTGCTTTAAGGCCAGCAATGCGCTGATACCACTTAAGGGGTATTTTATTGCTGTCCACAAAAGTGATTGTAACTAGCGTGGCCATAGGTAAAGACCAACAGTATTTTGGAGTAGCACAAGTGTCGAAATGGGTGCACGAGTAAAATATTCAGTGGCTTATTCCTATGCCGAAGATGATGTGTAATTGCAAATTAGGCCTAAGATCACCTGAAGTGGTAGAATCTGGCACAAAATAGCAGATAGTTGATGTATCACTACTTGACTGCAGAACAGTGTGAACATCACCAGCATTTTTGGTTTTTACACATAAGCATATTTTTAATACAAATTTTTATTTCAGGTTGCAATAGATCAATGTTAAACAGTATTAATTCAAGGGTGGTAAACGCTTGGTTCTCCCCTTTATTAGTTAGAAGAAAACCAGCAGCAAGTAGAGAAATTTAACTGTTAACCAATAACAGTAGCATATTTGACTTCCCTCACCCTGAAATTGCTCTTTTTGTAATGGTTAACTGCCCTGTTGTAACTCACAGCAGGGGGGTAATTTTCCCATAAAAGGAGGTAAGATAAAAGGAAAGAAAAATTCCTTCCATCACATGTGTTGAAATCCATTTGGAAGAACAATCATTACTGTACACTAAACAATTCCAGGTAGGAAGGTCTAGACGAGTTCTAGTCTTGCGACAATTAGTGGGGAAAAGGGGCTGTTAAAGGAATTCAGTTTGAATTTAAGGCATTTTCTGTTTATTTTCTCTCAGGTTTTACAGCTTCTTCTACCCAAAGGTTTAGCAAAGGTGTGGCAAAAATCCAGTGGAATCAAAGTCTCTGTATTGCATTATGCAGCTTCCTGGAAAGAGCAAAGCAGATGGTATTAAAAAGTATAGCTGAAAGTCATGTCCCAAGCATGCCTAAAGTGTTTTCAAGTAAAGAAAACTTACCTGTCGGAATTTGTTTGGACACATCAGAGACTCATCTGCTCATTGAATAAGCCCATAAGATGCACGCTTGATTGATTTTTTACAATTTTTAATAATCTGAGGAGATTAAAAAAAATCTACTATTGTGATAATGCAGTATCCAAAGTTACTTCCCAAACATTGGACCGTCTGGAGATGTTTGGCTGAGAATTAGCAAGAAAAATGCAGTTTCAATTGGATCATTTGTTTACAAAGTTTTTTAAATAGTTCAAGATGAAAATGGTATCAGGGTGATTTCATGATCTGATATATTTATCTGTGAAATCTAAGGGAGTCTTTTGATGATGGCAGAGGTTGGATCTGGTCCTTAATATGTATATTAATATATTTTTAATATATGCTATGTTATATCTATGATTTGTGTAGAATTTTAGGAATGATTT
>NW_009195367.1:0-1225 GCF_000690835.1 Fulmarus glacialis | reverse complement strand
GAGTGCAGTGTTAACCCAATTTGATTTTACATTATGTTCTTTGAACCACAAATGGGTTATTTTACATTTTTTGTCTATTGTTCTTCTGTTTTATTCTGTTGATGTATTTTTGTTAAAAATAAATTGTGCCCAAGGATATTCTTCTGATTTATCAGGCTACTCTTCATGGTGTATTTCGAATTTGAGCTTGGTTTAGTGGGGCAAGTCACCTCTGAGTCTGACTAACAGAAATTATCCAGCAGAACTGCAGTTTGGGCCAGCTCAGCAGACGTGATATTAGCTCTTGTGACAGATCCCGGATTCTTAAGAGAACAAATTGTAACAGACTCACTCAACCAAGGAATGATAGGAGTACTGAAAAGCTTTTAAATATTTCAGGAATTCAAGTAACTAAATAAACTTACTCAAATTCTGGGGGAGTGCAGTTTAGTTTTGTGTTACTAGAAAATTTTGCCCATTCAGATGGTAGGATGGGGGAAAAGCACCCAAACAGTGTCCGTAACATTTACATATCACCTCAAAAAGACGTTCAGAGGGCATCATGTTAGTAGGCACATTAAAAAAAAAAATCAGTTGCCCATACACATATGCAATTAATTTATGTAGTCCAAGAGCCTAATTTCAACCCCATTGATAATTGTTTTCCCTGCAAGATCACAGCCCAGCTTTATTTCTGAATTGGAGCAAATGTAAACAACAAATGGCAGCAGGCAACCTGGAGCAAAGATCTAGTTTTCAGGTGGGATTTTTAATAACTGACAAGAAGGAAAGTAGGAACAGAATAAATAATGGTAGGTATGATTTTTCACTGCTTCCTTTGCTTTGTACATGGACCATCCTGCACACACAAGTGGTAATCGTTAAATGTTAATAACGAACCACGAGCAAAATCAGGCACCAAATAAGTAAATCTCCAGTGGAGAAAGCAGATATCATAATCAGCAAAGGAACACGGAAAAGAAGCCAGGGCAGAGAGCCTGAGGCAGTCACTCATGTTGTAGAAGCTGCCTTTTGGTGACGGCTGTGGCTTGCCCTTGCCACCGCACCGGGCCAGCTGCCTAGCATTTTCATGACCTTGATCTGGAAGGTCTAGTAAAAGTCTGTTTTATTCTTGAGAGGGGAAAAACTGACCTCCGCTGTAAGAAATCCCAAGAAGAGCTGGCCAGATGCGCATGAAATACGTGTTGTTCAGCCACCCTTTTCCTCCGCCCGCCCCGGCGGGGCC
>NW_009195366.1:0-802 GCF_000690835.1 Fulmarus glacialis | reverse complement strand
AAAACTTTCTAGTGAACAAAAAAATCCCTAAAAGACAAACACTGAATGATGCCAAGGAGATATTGTAACAAGCCACACGCGTACAGTCCTCCTATCTTATCAAAGGTACATTGGCTGTGACATGCCTGATCTCATTTTTATATCCAGCACTTAATAATTAGAAATGACTTTAAGGGCTAGAACACTTGTCCATTTAGCAAAGGTTTGAAATTTCTCATCTCTGAATTTCTTCAAAGTGATCCTTTTAGCCATGAGCAATACGTTTCATCTCTTTATACATAATGAGCTTTCTTCAATCTTCTAGACAGACATGAAAATAAAGGATAGTAATAAGTTTAAAAGGTAGCACAGGTGTGAAAGATAAATCCTTTCAGAGACAACAATGGCTGATCAGCTAGGAAATAACAGTCAAAACCCCAGGACTCCTAGATGATCTTTGCAATATTTGCAGGGTATCTGGGGCAGCTAGTTTCCGTAGACAAAATTTTTCATGTGTGTATCAGTGATCAAACCTCAACATTTTGTATGTCTCTTTTTTTCTCTAGCACTGTATTTTACCAAAATAAGTAATTTTTGAAAAGAACTAAGATGACTTACAGTAAAACAACTATGCATTTGAAGTAAGGAACCATTGGCTTGTACTCATATGACTCATGTGATATGACCTGGCAGAACTGTAAATAAAACACAAATGTAATAGGAAAGAAAACACTGGGAAAAAAAAATTGGTTAAAAATGCGGGGTGCAATAACGGTTGTGTTGAATACAATTGAAAGTTTTTTCTCTTTATGTCAGTGGATCT
>NW_009195365.1:0-4078 GCF_000690835.1 Fulmarus glacialis | reverse complement strand
TTGTGTCCGTGACTTCCGCGTCAGTTGCTGATTTCTTTAAAGCTGATTCTAAATATTCATCTTCTAAAACATTCTTTCCCAAAGTAATTGACAGATGAATAAACTATGTCAAATATACCTACCCTGTCTGTGTGGTCTTTGGTCAGAAACGTCGTCTTGTGATTTATTAACCTTATATGCATCAATCTGTAAAAGCTTCCCCTTTTCAACTGATTTCCAAATGAAATCTGCACATAAAACAGGGAGCTGATACTTCTGAATATTTTTTAGATCACGACAGCTGAGGATATTAGCAGTATCCACAAGAACATGTGTACTCTGAAAGACAGGTTACAATTACAGCTGCTATGCACACATAACTACAGTATTAATCCAAATAGTGTTTATTCGCAATTCATACTGATACAATCCTAGAGTCCAAAGGAAACATTTAAAGACAGACAACCTTTTTGGACCATATTTTAATTGAAACATCTAATTTAGAAACCTGGTACCTCTGTACTTCATCCATAGACAGCAGAGAGAGCAGGACTCTTTCAGGTGACAATTTAGCTCAACTAAAATATGGGTATCTTCAGTGTGTGTCCACTTTTCTAGAGTAACTACGAAGATATGAAGGTGACCAGGTGTCTAATGTTCTGTAGAGCTTTTAGCAGTAGACAGGAGGTCCAATATTGGGCCAAGTTCTGTTGTGGCCAACATAGTACAAACCCAAAGCTATTTGGGGTAAGAGTGTTTAAAAAAAAAAAAAAAAAAGCTGGACAGAATGCTGAATAATCATAATATGCTTTGGTAGCCTTATAACGAATTATGCATTGTTTTACTGGAATCATATATATGCTGAAAGTTAACGCTTTCTGCATAATTAGGACCAAATAAAAACGTTTAGAGAAGTCAAATCAAATAAAATGGTCATAAGTAAGAGGCGGTGGATTTTGCACTTCCAACAATTAACATTAAGTATGCAAGAACTGATGGACACAGATAAATGAAAGGTTATTACATCAGAATGAAATTAGATCTACTTTACTTGGAAACAGGATGATAAATGCATGTAGTTTTATTTGTCACATATGAGAAAAGTAACATAATTCATTTGAATTTGGGGTTTCATGAAAACCTGGAAAATCAACATGATCAGACATGATTTTATACATGCCTGTATAATTTTATCTCAGAAAGGTAATCTATAGGAAGGGCCCAAATAATCTACTGCACTATACACCTAATAGAACTGGCAACTTTGTAATGGTAATAGATGCATTTAGGTCAGTCAGATACAGATCAAATGGCACATGAGGTCATTATATACCTATATTTTGTGGCTTGTTTTTGTGTTTTATGGCATTAGCAGTGCTTTTGGCATAAAAGTACTCTCTGCGCATGCAAAAAACCAACTCTCCAGATTTTAACTAAGAGGTTTTCACAAGATACTGTTATCTGAGGTGATAAAAATCTTTTACGATGCAGCCTTGTTATAACTTGGCTCTATGGGAAACTGCCTTTAAGAAGCTCTACTTTGTGGTATAAAGTCTTATTTTAAGCTGCTTTTATCAACTTTATTTTGAATCTTGTCACAAACAAGATAGATTAATTTGAGGCATATATAAGGGCAAACGTGCCACTGCCAAAGGCTTCCTTTAATAACCATAGTAGAGATCTGGGCACTGCCTCTCTCTTCACTAGAGCTCTGTGTGCACTAGTTTTCTCAATATATTCTCTAAAGCAGATTCTGGATACTGCTAAAGTATCACCAGAAGTTGCCTCCTCAGGAAATAATGAACTCTATTTGCACAGTCAAAACAAAAAGTTTATTAGAATGCAATGAAATACATACAAAGAACTGCAAGGATCAGCTGTGCCTATACATCCATATCTCATCTGGCAAACACCAGAAGCAACTGAAATTGGCAGCTACATGTGGTGCAAAACTCCACAAAAGTATTTTATATTACATTTGCTTATGAAAATCAAGCTGTTAAGAACTGAGAAAAAAATTCTTGCAAAAACTGATCTGTAAATAAACCATAGATCAGCCAGTAAGCAGAAAGGAATGCGTAAACTTGAGGGATTAATTTCCTCCAAGTCTGTCTGCAAAGTCACCCCCCCTTCTCTGTTCCCAGCAGGAGAGGTATTAAATGACCCGTGATCACACTCCTTTCTTTAGATTTTGAGGGAGCCAAATTGTTTACATTCACCTGCTCAGGCAGCTGCCCCCCCTGAAGGATCTTCCTGCTTCTCCAACAGCATGAGGTACAACTGGAGAGCCTGGGCGTTGTAGGTGGGAAGGGCTAGGACACACTCATACCTCCCTATAAAATGCCCAGTCAAATAAATAAACCAAGCAAAGTGCAGTCTACTGCACAATAAGGAGCAGTAACCCTCGCGACACTTGGAAGGAGGAGGAAATTGTCACTGTTAAAGCACAAGTGAGCTTTGGAACACCTGACAGAGTTCAGGAAATTGAGTTAAACCTGTTCAAAGTCTGTCCCCAGCAGCTTTTCTCTCCCTTGAGTGAAGAAGATTTTCTTCTCTTTCATTGTTGATAAATGCTACCACTAAATACTAGTCTCTCTTCTCTTACTTCCCTAGAGAACCAAACTTCTCAAGGAATTTTAGCAGTGTTTGGCTTTACTCCTTTTGAATGGCAAAACTTTCAGAATTCAAAATCAGAATAGAAAATTCTTGTATTTAATCTGTGTGTTGAGAATTAATTAACTGCTGATAAACACTTTTATAACTGGAATACTGTGTTGTTGCAGTACCAGATAAGGAAGTTATGCAAAGTGGAACTGCTGACAGTCATCACTGGTTTAATTATTACAATTTTAATTTATGTTGGTGGAGATCCATAAGGCCCCAATAGCCTTACGGCTTCACACAAGCACACAAGCTTGTACTTCATGATCAAACCACAAATTCAACACCATTGTTAGCAATGGATTATATTTTCAGCACAGAGAGGGAGCCAAAAATAAATTTTTATCGTCCAACAATAGACCATGAATAATCTGTAGTCCTGTAAGGCCATCAGTGTGCAGGTACACTGAAAACATACCTTCACAGTATTTTCCTGATAAAGATGTCAAAGGGACTGAATGTGATGCTCTGCTTTTGAAAAGCATGAGTACAAATCCTTGTATTTCTAGCACAGTTGCTTATCACTATTAATGCAGAATCCAGTCTGAGGACAATCATGTAGACAACGTATTCATAACTGGCAAAACCAAAGTGCAGGAAAGATGTTGGAAAGTTTAGCAGGAAGAGCCCTGTGGAACTATAGAAAGTAACAATGGAAATTAAAACTAGTAGTAGGCAACTGAAAGGGCTGCGGTGAGTTTATACACCTAAAGCTCGGTTTTGTACCTGCCCACAACAGCCGGAAAAACAGGTCACAGCCTGCGACGTACCACAAGTTTCTGGAGCGCGATGCTCTGCCACTTACTGGAGTTTAGAGGAAAACACTAATTTCGCTCAGTAAGATAGAGCATGCCTAAAGCACAAAATGTCAGAAAGCCAGGGGATGCTTTTTGCCCATTTATCTTTCCGTTCTTCCCTTAGTGCAGCTATTTAAACATTAAAAGGGTATAACTAGCCGCAATAAAAGCACACTGCAGAAAACGCCACACCCCGATCGGCGTGCGGACAGCTCACTACACAGGAACCTCCCCACGCACCACGCCGGGACACCGCCGCAGAACACTGCGCCGATACGGCATTCTGCCTCTTCAGGAGCGGCGCTGCCCGAAGAGAACCCCCGTCTCCCAGAAGGGCCACCAGCGGCGACGCGGGGAGGACCCGGGAGCCGCCCCTACCTGCGGGCCGACGTCAGGAGCGAGGGGCAGGCCCAGGTACCTGAAAGGATCCCCGCCGCCTCCTCCCGCCCCTGACAGCCCCGGGCAGGAACCGGGGCAGCGGCAACTGCGGGCGCACTACTTCCCTGTTGATGCCCATCAACGGCCTTTTCGCCGCTGAGTCTCTTGGGAGCTGTAGTTCGAGCGCTGAAGGACCGCCTGGCAGCTGGGTGGGGAAGGAGGCGGCTTGGGACTACAACTGCCAGCATGCTCGGCGCCGGGGC
>NW_009195364.1:71127-76758 GCF_000690835.1 Fulmarus glacialis | reverse complement strand
AGTGAGCGGCTGCGTGGTATTTGGCTACCAGCTGGGTTAAACCACGACAGAGTCATAGCTGCGTACCACTGACACTTGGAAAATTCTGTGTTTTGCTTGGCATAAAACCTGCTGCCATGATAGGTTTGGTTTAAAGATTGAGGGGGAGGGAATTGTCTTAACATGGGATTCTGCATCAGACTTAGGGCTTTTATCATTGCATTAGATACATCTTATTCTTAGCTTGTGTTTTTATTGATCAAGAAAAAAATAACTACAGAAAACTATGTGATGCTCTCCTATCTCTTCTCCCAGAACTTCAGGTTACAGATATAAATTGACTCTTTAGGTAAAGTTTCCACATATCTGAAGGCTTAAGTAAGGTAATAATGGTATGGTTTTCAGCTTTTTGGTTAGTTTGAACAAATTTTATTCCTTATCTCAAGCTCTTTGATAAGACTGATAAGAAAACAGCTGATATATCTGCAGGGTTGGAGGGGACAGACAAACAAGCTTTTGAACACAAAGCTGTTCTTACTGTCTAAAATAGAAGCAAAAAACATTCAAAATTAAATATAGGTTGAGAACAATTGCTCTGAGCTTAACTTGATTATGTTAATCAATTAGGCAATTTGAAAGAAAAGGTGATTGGACCCGTGGAGCAAAGGGGAAGTATTAACAAGGAGAGGGGTGACAAGGTCACTAACCTCTGTGGCACAGAGAAGAGACAGATAATTATCAGTTGTGGAATATTAAGGCAATATTTGGGGGTAGAAGGTTGGTGAATAAACTGTAATATTCCAAAAAAACATTGTCACTTTTTTTTGTTACTACACTTGTCACTGTAGAGCTATGAATGTTAGTTCTGGTCTTTCTCTTGTTTCTTCAGCTCTTCCTCGCTTCAGGGCTGAGGAGTTAGATATGGAATGGTTCTTTTGTGAAAAATATTCTGCAGTAATTATTAGTATTTCTGTCCCTTTTATCAGTTGTCTATTCACATTTGGGTTCACAGTGGTTGTTAGGAATTAGCTGAAACCATGGACAGCTTTGTAAGAGGCATAAATAATTTTAGCATGGTGTAGTTACGGCAATTAATGGTCATCTTCTGTCTTGACTACTCTGTGATTGCCTGCTTCCATTAGGTAAAGGATGGCTTGTGGGGTATTTGATTCCAGTGATGGTTTTTGCTTTAGGCTTACAGGGTTTGAAGACTAAAAGCGAAATCTTCCACTGTGAGTGAATTTCTTCTGAGGTGTGATCTTCTCCTAGTATAAATTGTAATGGCTTAATGAGGTTTCAAGGAAGACTGGTAGATGACAATCTAGGATATAGATATATTGGGCGCTGCTTTATCTTGAGTATGTACATAATACATCTTTGAAGGAGCCATATGTCTCCTAGAGGAGTTAGGAAAGTCCCAAGAGCCTAGGTTAGAGGAGTGTCAACAAGGTGTCCTTGGGTTGCTCAAGGTGTTCTGAGAGCAAGTGAGGAGAGTTTGAGAGCCTGTCTTTGCCCGCTGGCAATTTTTTATGTGTTTGGAGGCCTGGGGCTTTTGTGGAATAGGTTTGCAGGTTTTTATGTTTTTGCAGCTTGGGTAGACTGTGCTTTTGATGCTGTTGTTTCAGAAACTCTTATTGAAAAGAAACTTTTAGAGGGATTAGATCATCTCCTCTTCCAAATTAATCAAATGAAACTTAGAGTGATAGCTCTCAATTTAGAAATAAGTCAAAACACCTGAAGAAGGACTTCTGTGCTTGGAAACTTGTCTGTCTTCTCACTGTTGTTAAAAATCCAATGTTACGTAGTTTGATTAAAGCTAAGTTTCCAAGGAAGGGTCATCTCTTCTACTTACAATTGTAGAACATTGTAAGTATAACAGCACCACTTGTTAGTGGACAGAGGTGCATAAGTATATTTGGAGACTCAGATCTTCTCCTGAGTGTTTGGTCTTGTGCATGAGCTCAGGCAAAGTTTGCTTCTGGACATCCTGACTGTAACTGGTAATACTGGTGATACTATTAGCATGCCTGGAGAAATGCTGCGTGCTGTTCTTGTTTCTTTGTTCACCACAACCTTCATTGTTTAACTCCTGCTGTTTTCGTCTTCTGAAATAGTTGTCCCTCCTCTCTGGTATATTTAGGGTTTTTTTTTAGTTTTGATCAAACTCTACTATTTCTGTCTGATTTTGAATTTTTATAGCACTCTTCAAAATTTGAAATTCATTACATCTAATGTCCTCTATCCTCTGTGCAGCTTCCCTGCTGGCTCTGCTAACCTGGCTGGTGATACAATATTGTCCTTTGCTCCTTTGACGTCCTCAACCCTGTCCTGCTGTGCTTTCAGTGCTTTCAGCTGTTTCCTGCTCGTTGTAGAGAGAACATAATTTTTCAGAGTACAGATAGAAACTTTTGAGTATAGGCTTACATGCTGCAATGGCAGGAACCCTAGAAATACTTGAATATCACACAGATAAGCAGAAACACCACAAAGTTTAGCATAGTTTCACATCAGTAAGTGTTGCCCAACTCTTGACAGTACAGTTGCGACATCTCCCCAGAGTTATTGGTTGTGCAAGCTGCCTTCTGACATGCTGCAGGAAGGAATGATTAAATACTTGTTTAATGATGTTTGGATGGAAATGTAACTATTGGCCAAGCAAATCAGCTGCTGTCCAGGACTGCGCGTGAACTGTGGTGTAGAGAGTTTTTATCATGCCACAGGTAAGTAGTGCAAATTCAGTTTAATTGCAGCTATATGCAGTAGTGTGTAAATATAGCAGGGAAAATAACTCAAACCTACAGATGCAACAGCATAGCCTGTTTCTATCAACTAAACAGGGACAAATTTTTTTTGTTTAGGTGTGACTAGAAAGTCTTCCACTACAAAGAAATAAACTTTCCTTGTCCAATTTCTTCCTACTCTGTTCAAAGAGATGGGATTATATCTGTGTAATAACCCTGATAGCTGCTAAGAAAAAAAAATGACCAGAAATCCTCGGAAAGAAAAACAAAGAATAAAGGTTCTTATCTTCAAGAACCTAGGAATTATCTAATTACTCAGGCCAAAGTAGTGATAAAATCTAGCCATTCTTGCCATTCAATCCTAGTCACTTACAGTAACAAATCAAGAGGAGTTTGGATAAAGAAAAAAATCTTGTTGGGAATATGTGTGTGGGAGGAACTGACTTTTGAAGATGAGTTTAAAAAAAAAAAGTAATCTCTTGTAGTCACATATAGTTTGGCTATGCAAATGAAATATTAGACATGTCAAGGGCTTAAGAGCAAGCAGCAAGAGAGAAGGGGATTCTTCAATATTAGCAAAAAGCTGAAATTAGGCAAATGGAGAATTGCAGCAAATGTTTCTGAAAGCTTTCCACAATAAAGTTGTATATTTAACTGTACACAATTGAAGACTGATGCTACTAGATGTTCAGCTGATGTAAGACTTCTTTGTGGTGTAAGCAGAATTTAAATAATTTTGGTGATGGTAGGGACAGGCTTTAAGGAAGAGTAGGGGAGAAGGGCTGGTTTTGAGATCCTGAGATGGATACAGTTGTTGGGGGAACAGGTTGGTTTCTTCTTTACTTTCATCCTCTCAGGATATCTGAATCTATCCCTCACCATTTCCTCAGAATGTGTATTAATTATTTTTGCATGAGGCTTCTGCTTACCTCCACTCCTAGATTCTCTTTGTAAACATGAGCTTTGGCACCTTCCTGTACTGCTGAGAAGATGGACAGTGCTGGCTTTTATTACAGGGAGAGGAAGGGCTAATCCCAAAGGGAGCTGTGAGGTAGAAAACTTTCTTGTCCCTACTGCTGCCAGAGTTTGGGGGCAGGAATTGCTTTGGAGTGTGACAGCTGCTTCTTGAGGTGAAGACTCCAGTGTATGTTCAGTCCCCTCTCTTAGTGGGAGCAAGAGGTAATGACTGTCATGGAGTGACCTGGAGCTGCTGATTGTTGTCTTCTCCAGCACAAATAGGATGAGTGTGGCTTGTGGTGACAAACTACTTTATACCTCTAATGCTTTCAGGCACTTCTGGTGTGACAGATCCCTTGCTAAAGTCTGAATGCTAGTTACTGATCTAATGGCCTTTTTGGGCTCAGGACTCTGGTGTACTAGAAAATGGTGCATATCAGTGAATACTATATGCATGACTATGTGTATCAGTCTTCCAGGTGAGGCAGGAAAAAAAGGCTAAGGATCAGTCTTGCTCTTGTTTCAAAATCTGTTTTCAAGAGTTTGAGTCCCTTCTCCTAACCCTGAGGCAAGTGCCCATTGGTTAGCAGGCTGGATTGGTTTACCTTTTGGAGGTTGACTGGGCGTTGTAATAATGTATCATGCTCAGTTACACCTTGTGATCTGTTGAATAAAGCAACTGAAAAATCCCACAGCTTTTCCTTCCCCCTGCCTCCAAATGAATGGCTCTGAATATAAAAATAAATTATTGTCAGTATTATCAACCACCTTCCTCTTTGGCCCTCATAGTATACGCTCAAGTGTTGCAGTGCTCTCTCTCTCTCTTCCCCTGCCCCAGCTCCCTCTGTTTCTTCCCCCCACCTCAAGATTCTGGATTTAATAAATTGCTGGTGTTCTTGCTTCCTTTCTTCAGATGAAGGTCCACTCTGCAATGAAGGCATGTAAAATTTCTGGGACGTAAGATTAAAACTTCTAAAATTTGTTTTTGTTTATTCCTTTTAGTGACTTAATGAAAAGTGCTCACTGAGGTTAGGGATTCAGGGATCAGATTTTGTAAGATCTTTCTTGACATTTAAATTTAACTAGAAGAATTACCCTTTTGACAGCTTGAGACTTTCTTTTTCCATGTATACTTGCATAACACACTTCAAGTCTTTCAGACAAGATGACTACCTGTGGTCATTAAAGACTTTATGGCACTCTTTTTTGCAAGAGGGGGAAAGTTAATGCAAATGACCTGGCGAAATTCCGGCTTCAGTAATTACATTCTGCCTTCCTAAAAAATGTTTGCTGTTTTCAAATGGAAAAATCTACTCTTCATTTTCTTCCCAAAAGTACTGCCTGGTGATGCTGAGTGCTATAAAGACCTTCAGTGTGGACCAGACAGGTTTAAGCACAGACTCAGGCAGTCACCATTTGCTTAGCTCTCCATAGAGCTGTCGACCTTGTGCTAAACACTTGCATGCACACAAATAGCTAAAACGAGCTCTGCGTAATTCATAATTGAAGTTTGAATCTCAGCATATAATAGCTTCTTTCATGATGAAAGCATTTCATACCTCAGAAGATTTTTAATATTTGTCTCATGTTTCGTTATGAAGAGTTCAAAGTACTTTTAAGAATGTTTGCTACTCTTCTCTGTAAAGTTTCTCTCCCTTTTGTTTTCCCTTGGTTTTCCTGCCACCCTCCGCCCAGCTTCTTTTCCCTTGCCAGAAAAGGTAGAAAAGAATATTTAGGAAATATTTAGAAATCTAATACTGCTACTTGATCTGTTTCCTCCAGTTCTTGGTCATGTGAACAACCATCAAAATACAATTACAAAGCACCTAATGCCATTCTTGTATGCATTCACCAATGCTAAAATAAAAATTGTTGTCCTTCAGTGTTTCTCACCAGTGTACTGCCTTCCACCAGTCTGTTGCTATTTTGTATACGTATATTTTGATAAGGCATT
>NW_009195364.1:0-71109 GCF_000690835.1 Fulmarus glacialis | reverse complement strand
GGAAAGGATAAGAGTGTAAGGGAAGTGAGAAAATTGCTTCATTCGGTTCAGCTTTGCCTTTAAAGGCAGGCCTAAGTAAACAGCAGAAAGACATCTCAATATAAATTAAATTAATTCTTATATTGAATATCTTTTGAGCTATGTAGCTAATGATTAGGCACTGAAACATTTGCACAAGAATATAGCTGTGTAGCTCTCATGAGCAGAGAGTTGGGGAGAAATCCACATGGTGTGTTGGGATGTGCCAAGGGGAGTACAGTTCATCTGAAGAACTTGATAAATGTTTTAGAACTTCTCTAACCCAGTTGGTCTAGTTTGTTTTGCTGTTTTGCTAATGAATTCCCTGTACACTGTAGCCTTATAAATAAAACCAACTTCACCATAAGCTGAAACTAGCTTTCTCCTCAAAACCACATACTACAATAAAAATTGAAAGTAATACACCAGGAATAATCTCAAAGTTTGTGCCCCATGTAATCAGTGGAACCTACTTAAATGTTTGAAGACTGTATCTGTTTCACTGTATTTAAAAAAAAAAAAAAATCTAAAAATAAGAAAAGAAAAAGCAAATTGTTGAATTCTGCAATGCTGGTATAATGATTACTGGACATACGTATGCGAAAATGCACATGCCACTTCTCAGCATGATCCCATGAAGACATAATTTCTTGCTGCTATGACTGCAGTTTTGTTAAGTAAAACTTGCAAAACAGAACACCACAAACTTTGGAAATGCAGCTTTAGCATTGTTCTGTGTTCAGTAATCAAATACAAAATGCAAGAAGTTGCCTTCTTGACTTTCAAATCATACTTTTGCCACATCCAAAATGAAACGCAACTGCAGGGTACTAATAAAAGTAGGCATGACTAGGCAAGGTAATTTCCTCCTGCATTAATCTTAAATTCTTTAAGAGTCATCAGAGTTTTATTTCGCTGGTTCTGGTTTAAATGGCCGAGTTTAACACCACATTAAAACTTGCACTGGGGAGATCAATTTCAAACAAATGCTCCCTTTGCAGTTGTGCCTGTGTGAAGAAAAACAATCTTCTGTTGATCAGAAATCCAGTGTACGTTAAACAGCATTTGAAGGAGCCAAGTGACTCTCATGTATGTTTTAACAGGGCTGGATGCTTCATGTCCACTCGTTTTGTTAAGAACAGTTTAATTTTAACAGCAAATGTTCAGGACAGTGTTTCCTTCTGCTCACTGAGCACAGAATGGATGAGTAGCTGTCAGGGAGCAGGTTGCAAGTAACCACAACCAAAGTCCTGCTGTGCAGTAAATCACTCATAAGCAATTTTTTTTCTTCTAAGTGACAGTGTCTAGCTTGGATCCCTAAGAAATCAAACACGCTTTTAATCTGATTTGCAAATTTACCATTCTTCCCTTCTGGGCTCCCTTTTACTGGAGAGTGGTGGGAAAGAAAGGGCCCCAATTTATTTTTCTGAATTAAGGAAAACTCTTAAATGGGCTCTTCTCCATGCCCAGTCTCTGTGTAACAGAGGAGATGACGTTATTTATGCTACAGTTGGAAAAAATAAGGCAAGGTAAGATTGTGTTATGCAATCCTCCTTCATTTCTGTAATCCTAATACGGATAAATGCATATCCTAGTCAATGAAAAGGAGGGCAAGACAACCCTGTTGTACGACTGTGGGCATCGTCTTATACCTTGGCATTTGGAGATTATTTAGGTAGTGAAAACAATAGGTAAGAATGAATTATTGTAACAGCAATCACGCTTCCATTTAAATAGTCCTAGTGAAGTCTTTGCAACTATTTATATGGGGTAAATATAATCACAATCTAAACATCCTGATTTCTGAATTGTGTTATCTGATATCTGGAAGCAATGTTTGAGCCAAGCAGCCAAACGTAATTAAACTTGACTTCTGTTGCTTAGTAGCATGTACATAATTTCACATTTATGTTTAATTTTCAGTGATTTTTAGCTGACATCAATGCAGAAGTACTCCAAGTATTTTTGGGGGAGACTAAAATAGCTCTTGCTGACTTTTATGTTGCCTTTTGGCCTTGACCAAGCTAATTTGGTGGCTGGTGGTGCTTATGTGGCAGGTACCTCTTTGACAACAATGTAGATATGCCATCATCAAAGCCGTTTCTCGTCAAAAGGCATGGGATAAAATTTATACAGCTCCCCTCCTTGGGAGGAACTTGCAGTCTGTTCTGGGAGGCTTTTTTTTCCTCCTTCAGGTTTGTATTTCATGGATTAGTCTCTCTGCTCCAGGGCTTCCAAGTGCTGTATGTTTTATCAATCACAGACATCCCTGCTCACCTCATGCATTCAGCTGGCTATGGGCAAAGTCTGTTTATTTTGACTAGTTTCTCATAGGTTAGTAAAGGGTCAGTTTTGTGAGCAGCAATCAGGTGGCCTTATCTTTCTCTTCTGGATTCCCCACCATGTTAGACATACTTGGCTTTTTCTTTCTAACTTGGAAGTAGCAGAATTATTAGAAGAAGGAAGTAGAGAAAGTTCTTCAGGGTCTACCAGATACTATTCCTAGCTGTTATCCACCATCAGAACAGACTATTTACCCATTCTGCACCAGATACGTTAGCAATAATCCTACCTTAGCTAACCAAATGTGCCTACGTTCCCACCAGCTTCTCCCTTCGTTCTGACAGCAGCAAGCATTGCCTCTGCCAGCCTGTAGCATCCTTAGCAGTTGGAGCTGCTAATTTTTCAGTAACTACAATAAGTCATCAGTGATCATTTTCAGACAACTTTCAAATATGCATATTAGGTAATTAAATTTGCAATAAGTGTCACTCTGTTATGCTAATGTTAAACATGCAACCCTTTCCTTGTCCTTCTGTATTAAGCCTTTTCTAAACTGATGTGTCAATAACTAATTTTTTCCAGCTGTTCTAGATCAACAGTTATTTTCTGAACTGTGATGTAAAAAATAATACACTCACCTCATTTATACTCTATACAAATGAAATGTAGCACCTTCAGAAGAGACTTTATTGCATTAGGTGTCATAGTCTAGCTTCTAAAATTACTTTTCTCCTTTAGTACCACATAACACTTAAAGATATAAGACATATGCTTGTATTGCTTCTATTTTGAATCTGTCAAGGTGCAAGAACAACAAACCTTTAACGTAGAAAAGAGTCTTAGATTAAGAGACTATTTTGCACCCAGAAATTCTACTAATTGCAAGTAATAACATTTCAAAAATATAGAAATCTTCCCTTTTAACTGTTACTTTTTTTTTCCTCTTCAAATAGTTTCCTAAGGAGGAAATTGTTCTTATTGGGACTCGGGTGGATCATAGCTCAATCCTTTCAAAAAGCTGTTTCTAAGGTGTTTTGCTCTTTAGATTTCCTGGTATAGAACTCTGAGGTTATTCTTACTTTTACTTAATTCTCAGGTCTTCTCTCCTAAATGCAAGACTCTAACAGTTGTCCAGGCAGAGAACCAGACTATTCATATATCACCATTTTTAGTGGTGGACTTGGTAGTGTAAGGTTAACAGTTGGACTTGATGACCTTTAGGGTCTTTTCTAACCTAAATGATTCTATGATTCACCAGGACTCTTGCAAGTTGACCTGCCTGCTTCTGCCATTCCCCCTTAAGTTTCATACTAGAAGCAGTAACAAACATTATTAAAAAATTTGTTCCTTCAGCCTTTCTTACTACAGAATTTTACAGAACAGATAAATTTCCGAGTCATGATAACTGGAACATAAGAAGCATTCCTTGAAGAGAAAAAGAAGGTGGGGGGTAACTTCCAGGTACTAGGGAGTCAAGCTGGACCCCTGCCCAAATAATCTTCAGAGAGTTTTCTGTGTATCATGCATTCTTCTCATCCCAAAAAAGGAAAGCAAAATAATAATTGTTCTTCCTCTTAACTATGACTATTTGTGAAAAGCAAACTTAATCTCTTTTTCCTTTACCCCATAGTTCCTAAAACAGTGCCTACTAACACATGCTTGGTAAAACCTGGGGTGATCCTAGTAACATATTTTTAGCAGTGGCAGTGGTACACCCTAAAGATATAAGTTTTTCTCCCCTGTGGTAAGCTTATGGACGTAAGTAGCAACCATGGTACAAATTTCTTTTCAGCCATCAGTGAGGACTCCCTTAGGTGCAAAAAAAAGGTGGGAGCAGGTAACTAGCCATTTGGCAGAATAAAAGAATAAAACAGTTGTTTGCACTTGGTTTGCTATATTGTAGAATGATATTCCTTATTGTATGTGTACAGTGTGGATGTTCTAGAAGACTTTCTCTTATTCTGCCTGGAATATGTAACATAGGATGCTACATGCGTTTACCTGCAGAAAGTACATATTATGACTGAAAAAGGAAGCGACCATGTATTTCAAGACTGTGTTGTAATACATATGCATCAGGGAGCAGAGCTAATGTAGTGTGTGCAGTCTCAAGCCTTGTCACTTCCTGATTGTGAATTCTTCCCAGCATAACCTTAATGGCAAGTGCTGCATCCCTGCCAGATATCAACTTGCTCACCCAAATGGGCTCAGGCTTCTGTTATGCGGCCCTCTTGATGTAATTGCACATAAGGTGATGCCTATGTTTAAAACAAAACAACTTTGAAATGAATATTGCAGCAGAGCCAATTTCTTTCAACAAATCAACAAACTTGATTTGAGGAGTGAAACGCCTGCTGTCAAATGACTGGGCCCCACTTTTGGGAGTTTACAACGTAAGTTCTGACCACACTTAAATTGGAACAGTGACAAGGTGGTTACATGCATTCTTGATGTTTTCCTCAGGATGGGAAATAGAACATAATAGATTTTTGTGCAGAAAGGTGCTGAATGCCCTAGTTTTTCCATGTTAATATAATTTAAAGATAGGTACATGCAGAGAACTGTCCCAAAGGAAAAAATCTTTATGAAGATAATTTGCTTTGTTGTACATGTTTAGTATGCAGAGGAAGAAATTCCTTTTTCTCTTCTTCACCTACCAGCTAAAATACAAGAATACAAAACTCTAGTGACTTTTTTTTTTAAATACTGCTGTTACTAGATTTACCCAAGATAAGGTTACAAGATGAGCTTACAAAGAAAGCGTAGTTACCAGTGCCGTAGAACTTTACTGATTATAAAAAAACCCAACCAAACAAACCCCCCAAACTTTTACTTTTCTTGTTGTTATATCTGTTTTTGTGATTGCCTTGCTCTGAAGTATTATGAAAATTCCCGTGATGACATAAGCCCTCATTTCCAAAGGTTTCCAAAGGAAGCCCTATGGCATAACAGAATTAACATGAAGTTAGTCAGCCACAAGAGATTCAAGGTGAGGTTTAAAGTGCTTCCAAGTCCTCCATATAGCCTACACAGTTAGTTGTGCGTGGACCTGCAGGTATGCATGACCTTAAAGGGTCACAGTACAGGTGTTGTGACACTAAATGTAGCAAGACCTGATATTTAGGGGCCTCATTTGTGACACGAAACCTCTACTTTGGCTTCTCTGACTGATAGAGATTTACTGATAGCATAAACCATCAGATTTACTGATCTCTTTTATGCAAAGACACTTACAAGGCAACCATCTAAATTAGTCAATAAGAAATCATGATTACAAGCAGTATTGAAGCACTGCATTAATTTTTCAGAGCTTGAACATCTATCTCTGTGATATTTATAACCTTAAGTTATCTCTTGGTATTTGATCCTTGTGCTGTTTCTTTACAAAAA
This sequence comes from Fulmarus glacialis, assembly GCF_000690835.1. Lineage (NCBI taxonomy): Eukaryota > Metazoa > Chordata > Aves > Procellariiformes > Procellariidae > Fulmarus > Fulmarus glacialis. The sequence continues at coordinate 65,418 of NW_009195364.1, read as the reverse complement.
GCAAACCAAGATATTCCTTTCCTGAAAGGAATTTCTGTCCACTGGTATGAGGTGTTCAGCAGAAGGAGCATCGGTCAGACTGGCAGAGACTTGAACCTATATCAGGTTCAAACCCATATCTCCTTTTTCAGTGAGAGGCCTCATTAATACTATATCTAGGCTGCTCTTCTCCTCCTTCTTTGCAGAAAAGATGTGTTGGCCTGAACGGAAACAAGCAGGACTCCTGGCTGGGGCACTCTGCTAGGAATGGGAAATGTGTGCTCTGCTTCTTGCTCCAGTGACTATTTGTGTTTTACCCATTAACTGTTTCATATAAAGTGCATGAGATCTCGTTCATAAAAGCGTATCTGCATACAGCCAGAAGATGTACTATGGGAAATGTTTCTGAAGTGGCAGCTGGAGACCAGACAAAACACTGTAGGATTCCTACAAAAGTACTTGTAACGGGATGCAACTGAATCCTATTCCTGGGCACAGCCTTGGACATCTATGGAATTAGGCAAGCACCTAGAGGCTGGTGCTGTTGGATTTCCAAACGTGCATCTGCCCAGTCCCACAGTAGCCCATCGAGTGCATGATTCCACTGAAATGGAAGGGAAAGCATAGGCTGGGGTTCCTGGCAGATGGCTGAGCTGTCCCCTGGGGAGGTAGGGAGGTATGGATTTGAACTTTGTCAGACAGCAGAGGAAATTAATACCTTACCACAATTTAATAACACACTTGAGCGTCCACTCAAAAGCACCTATCGGGAGTGTCTGAGTTGCAGAACAGATGCTCTCCATGGTGCAACTTGCAGTCTTACTCCCTGATTGTCTAAACTGAATCCTTCTGGATTGACTGTGAACTTAAGTTTCTCTCCAAGGGGACCCTGCTGAAGACCTCACTCTAACCTGCAGTCTGAACACAGCCACATGTGTGTCTGGGTGCCAGCAGGCACAGGGGAGTGTTGTCTGCAGCGCATGTGCAGCTAAAATGCTTGAATTATGACACCTGTGGAGTCTTGCTGTGCTGGACCCTAATATTTTCTTGTCTGTGAATATGCCTACCTAGGTGGTTTATAGACATAGGTATGTAGGTTATCAGACACTCTACTTTTTTTTTTTTTTTTTTTAACCTAGTCTATGCTCAACTTACATTGCAATGTCTTCGTGCACAGAGCATGCAGGTTCTCCTCCTTCTTCAACACTTTCATGTTACAGAATCATAATGTAGTTTGAAGTTCAGTTCATAGAGCAAAAATGTTATTTTCAACATGTTGTTACTGTTGTGTGTTTTGCTCCAAACTACTCATCTTTGACCTCTTTGGAGCACAGTCAAATCTTTGCTATGTGTATGGAAAGGACTTCACATGACGAAGACTCCTGTATCCCTGGCATTTGGGTGCTATTTTGAAATAGGAAGTAATGATATTGTAGTTACGGTTTTTCAGTGAGAATGGGAGGGAATAATAAAGCTGCATTGTAGATTTATGGTAAAATTAACACAGATTTAACTCTAAGAAATGTAAACTTTCTATTATGCTTTTGTACTGCAGTGACACACACAAATACAGATTTCTCAAGCTGAAAACATATAATTTGTATGTATTCTCAGGATGACCCCTTTTCTTATTTTTTGTTAAATCAAAGGTGGAAATTATAATGGAGTAAGCTTCAAATGTCTTATTTGTTTTTTTTAGCTCCCGAATACTGCATTCGGGCAATAGCTGTAAATGCATAGTGGCAGACAAACTGTACAAATGAACAAATATATATATGAGAAAGAAAGAGGGTTTTGCACTGGTTAAAGTGGAAAAAGGAATATTTTCCTGTGATATCAAAATACAGCTTGATTGAAGATATGCACAGGCGTACAAGCACACAGAATTACTGCTTAAGCTTATGAAAATGTAGCTCTTAATATCTGTTCTAACCTCCATTAGGAATATTATAGAGCTGCAGTCTGCATCTATATTGGTTATTTAACAGTGATAGTGCATATTGTAATTGATCTAGATAAAGATGTTAGCATAAAGTATGGCAGATGTGCCTAAGCCTTATGTCCCTATGTAGTCATATTGGCCAATGATGGCTTAATTTTTCTTTGAGATAAAATGTGCAGGTCCACGTTGTAGCTTGGTGTATCTTTTAAAAGCAAAATTTCTGTGCATCTTTATTTAAAGTGACAGAGTTTTTAATCAAAGAATACAGATAATTAAGTGCTGAAACTGAAAACCATCTCCGAGTGAAGAATTCTGCTGATTTTGTGTGCGTGATTGTTTACAGATTTCGTTCTCCATTTGCTCCCAAAGAATAGACTTAAACACTCAATCAATGAATAACCTACAGCAGTTTGTTGTAGATTCAATAATGGGGAATGGTGCATTGTACCAGGATAGTCAGATATACCCATAGGGAGTGTCAGTGGTCAAAATGCTTCCATTGCCAGAAGGTAGTCTGAAAATGGTCTAGAAATTCAATACAGCATTGACCCTACATTGTCTACATGATCTGCAGTCAGTTTCTCAAGCTTACTTGAAGTTTAAAAAACAGTCATTTTAATCCTAGGATTCAAAATATATATACAAATATATATTCTGGATTAAAACTATTTTTCTTTCTCTAAAGTTGTAAGTTTAAGAGGTGTGGGTTTTTTTTTTTCCTCTCCTCTTTCCATACATGTACCTTCTTTTTTTGTTTTAGCACAAACAGATTTTATGACAGTGAGGTTTCTGAAAATACAGTCTTAGTAAATTTACACACAGCCCCGCCTCCATTGTCAGATATCTCTACCTGGTCTGTCTCTGACACCAAATGTTTTTGAAATGCATAACGATACCAAATTACAGACAATATGTATGTTGCTAAACTTACTGAAAAGCTTAGCTCCTGTTGATATGAGAAGCTGTCTTGAGTTATGAAGTTCACAATTCCATCCTTTAATGTAGAAGTTTATTTAAATATATTTCAAATTGAAACAAAAAATACAAATGACATTTTTTAGTATAAATTGAAGACTATATTTCTTAATTGGGTTACCACAGTACACAGGATTATAAATGTTTTTTATTGTGTAAAAGAAAATTAAACCCACTTCCGTCTTGCGTACTTTTATTCTCTGGTTTTGTTTTTATTTTTTTTTAGAGTGGGAATAATAAGTTTCTGAATACCTACTTCTACCTGCTACTCTGCTTACTCCCAATGCCCAAATGGATCCTATGCTGCAACTTCTTGGATGGAACAAATACTTCCTGCTAATTAACACATCTCTGCCTTGATCCAGTCTACCAACCGTTCTAGGCAAGTCAGACACTTTTATTCTGCAGCCTGTTTCTTATTTTCTAAATTGCCAGTGAAGGTCTTGCTAAACTAAAGCAAAAGTGTGCATTGCATTGCCCTGTGCTTCAGACTGATGCATATTAAAGTGAGCGTTACTACTAAATACTTAGAAAAACAGTCATTAGACTAAATGCCTTGAGTTTTGCATATGACCATAAAGTGAGATTACACCACTTGCAATTTTTAATGTCAGGATTCGTACGGTGTCACAGGCTGGTTTTCAGAAAAGAACACACAACTTTAGTGTTTGCTTCCCAAATGGAAGTCTAATTGTTCTATTAAAATAGCAGCCATCAACTTTTTAGTTTAATTCAAATTTTTAAAAAGACCTATCTCCCTTGAGATTGTTTGCCATGATGAAATATTTTAACTGTATCTTAATTAACAGATGCGAATGTTTCATAAAAACAAGAGAGCAAAATAACCTTTCAGCTTTTTCTGAAGCCTAGAAGTGTTTTGTTTTGCCAGCTGTCTACAAAAGTTCAGTGCATAAAAGGTTAGGAGCCTGACTTTTTTCTGTCTTGTATATCTTTGAAAAATTGGTTTATGGAGAGTCATACATCATGTAGCTAAGACATATGGGAATAGTTAAAGATTAAGGTAAATAGACAAATTGAACTGCTTTAAATCATTTTTCCCTGTTTCACTTTTATAAAAGAGCTTATGAACAAAAGTTGACATTAAGCAATCACAATAGGCTATTCTATATATTTTAGACAGTGGTAAAGACTTTAGTGTCAGAAAGTGTTGCATCACTGATGCTTATATCAATTTGATTGGTGTCCAAGTTTTAAAAATGTTACTTTGTCAAGTCATAACCTTTTCCGAGTCTTTCATTTGTCATTGTTTTAATGATTATATCTTAAAAAAAAAAAAAAGGGGGGGGGGGGGGGGAAGGAAAAAAAAAAAAAGAAAAATGTTTTGTACATCAGGAATCATAATAGTTCATAAGACTTTTCTTATCAATTGTTTGGATAAAATTAGTGCTTTTTTCATTCTTATGCAATATGATTGATTAGATGTTTTGGTGTGAATGTTTCTTTTTAAACACAAAGATTAGCAATTTCACTCAAGAAAAGTATGTTAGAAATGCATTTTCATGAAATGTCAGAACACAATTTGGCTTGCAAAGTTATAAATGAGAATATTTTAGTCACACACGGTCACCATACTCTGGCTGTTATTGATAATAGCATTACCATGAGCTGGGGCCTTCCAGACCAAAAGAAAAAGTGTCAGCTGACAAAGCAAGGTAATTCAGAGCATGAACTCGATATAAGCAGACAAGTATTTTGTTCTTGTCTTAACTGGTCCAGCAAAATATGGCTGTTCTGTAGACACTGAATAACTAAGAGGGAATGGATCTGTTTTGCCTATTTGTGTTCCTTGAGTCTTTGGCAGGAACTTAAGAAATGAGAAACAATAGGAGTTTGCACTAAAAATGCCATCCATGATTTAAAGTGTTGTTTCCTTTACTTTGTGATTTTAGAGAAATTATTTGTATTGTCATTCTGAAGGACTGGGGTAGGTGTTCAAGATGTTGTTAAGATGAATTGACCACATCTAAATATTTCTGTGTACTATAGGAAGCGTTAGGGGAAAACCAACTAAGCTCCCTGTAAGAATTTTATTCAGATCCTTGGGGCCAGTTTAACCAAGCAATCTTAAATTAAAACACCAGTTTCTTCCAAAACGGAGGCAAAATATAATGATTGTTGTCATGCTTTTACAACTGCAGTGCATAATGTGACTACATAGCTACATGAAGTTTAGTCTTTTAGAATATTTGCTTGTTATATGATTGTAGGGAGATCATTGCTACACATGTAGACCATTTGTAGGCCTTATATTTTTATTTGTCTAGTACTAGTCTTGCAACTATTAGCTAATTGGTTTTATCTTTGCTGTATGCAGTACTACTAAATACACTAGCAGTGTCTCTGATCATGTTAGAAATTGGTAGTTTATATCAATCTGTCCGTATATAAAACAAAAAATTTCTGAATATCTATTCTTTTGTAAAAGGTAATTTTATTTCCAGTGAGGGACAAAAGCATAGAAATAAAATAGGATTTAATGCTGGGAATGCTCTTCTCTATAGCAAGGTAATTGCTTTGTAGCTATTTTTAATGGGTCACTTATTGTTTTGAATTAGAGGATGTATTTGGACTGTTTCTGTGCACTATGTAAAAACCAGGCACTGATTATTTTCAGTACCATGGGTTTCAGTGCAACTTTTAGCCTCTGTGGTGGGAAAGTGCTTGTTTCCTAAAATCTACTGCTATCCTCCCTGTCTATCACATCAGCTAAAAATACAGCAACTGAACAAAACCCTACAATATTAAAATAATTCTTATGTGAGTTAATATTTGTCCTGGTTCCTGAAATTAATGGAGAAATTACTCTTTTTACTTTTCTAGATTAAATTTGGATATTAACCTTGATTATTGAATTACATTGCAATGTTTTAAGTTAAAAAGATGTATTAGCATGATTTTCTGGTAAGGCAACTTCTCTCTCCCTCTTTTTCTTAATATTGGCTTTGTTTAAGAGTGTCGGTAAGCTTAGCATGACATCTAAATGTAGCTCAGTTTGGGCAATGGAGCTTTGATATTTCAATCACAAGAGGGAGCTGTTGGAGCTAAAACTACTAGAAATGAGCACTTACACATTGCCGTTTTAATCAATAGTGCTCAGTTCTAAATATTTAATGAAATACATTTAACAATTATTAGTTTCCACCATCACACCCTATGACTACCACTGACATGCATTTTCTAAGAGAAGTATGAAAACAATAATTAAAGTGAATAAACCTATACATTGGTAGTAATATATTTGGGGTGTGTGTGGGAACAACAGCCAATCTTTTCTCCTTATGTTGGTGACAAGCTTAAATCTGCTTCAAAGCAGAGAGTCTTGTCAAGCAGTGAAACATTACTTTCGTTATAGAAACCTTTGTTACTCATTTATGTTGTTACGTATCAAAAGTCTGTGGGTCCAACTTTTCTAATGGCTCTGGTAGGAAATTGAGCGCACACATGAATGTCATATGGTGAAGAATGTCAGTTTATATGAAAATTGAAGAATTATCTGTTTTCCCCCTGCAGTTATGCACAAAGGCATCATTGTCAGTTGCCTTTCTTAGACCTTCCCTCCAGGCATGATCAGACTCAAGCAGACAGCTATTTTCCTTTAATTTTCCACGGCAAGCCAGTAATGCTTATGATTATTATGAAGTCAGGAAAAGTTTAGTTTCATCAAGTGACATGTAGTGTTGCAATTAGTTACTTAAGGACTTATAAAATTTTCTACTGTGGTATCTAGCTTGTCAGATGCAGCTAAATATTAGCATCTTGTATTAAACAGGAGGGTAAAAACTCCTAGCAGAAAGCACAGCTGACAGCTCTCAACATGAGCTGAATGATCACTCACAATTGTAATCGATTCTGTAAGTACTGAACACAAACCCCCAGGCAATTGAGGAAAATAGGATGATGAAGGACTGCAAACTAATACGTTACACATCTTCATTGATTAGTCATTGATTAACCATTATTTTTCTGAATGACAAACAGCTAGTGGTAAAGTAACTGAAGCTGATGATTTATTTACATGTTAGAAGATGACTTCTTTATTCAGATGATTGTGAGCTAATGTGAAATCAGAAGACAGGAACAGTTTAAGAATAAAGGCAGGTTTGTAATCTTTTTTGACAGCATTCTTAGACTCAAAATGTTTTTACTGGAAAGAAATTTAACTAGACTTTCAAGCAACACATGAAATTCAAATGCGGATCATCTACATGGTACCTGTAGTATAACTACATTTAAAGAGAAGATCATTTTATAGACTTGGTATTTACAAGAATATTGATCAGTGTTTATTGAACTTTTAATTTAATTCTCTGTTTTGTTCAGTACCTTATTGGCAATTAAACACAGCTGCAGAAATGGCAGAATAATGGTTTGCAATATACCTACTATCTTTATTATTCTGAAAATATTTCCAAACCCTAGCTTTGAACACCCCATGGAATTAGGAAACACATAATTAGGAAGCAGTCTATGCACTTGGAGATCAGTGTTTTCTTTAATACATATTAAACATCTAATCGTAATCAGCTCCTATGTATACGGTATGAAGTAAAACTGATTGCAATGGAAGGTGGTGGTGATATTGCCAGTCTAGTGGACTTGTGTTGAGAGTCCAGTTGACCTTTTCCCCTTCTGTTTTCATTTGTACCCCTTTTTTTTTTTCTTCTTCTTTCCCTTGAAAAGGGAACAAATCTATTCCTAGTGAATGTAGCCTAAATCAGTTTAAGGAAAGAGACCTATGGTACTGTCTGTTTGAGAGATTCCCTGGTACAGCCTACTTCAGCTATAAAAGTATTGTGGACAATGCCTGCTATTTATTAGTGCTGAATCATTAGAATTCTTCACTTTTTTATTTTTTTAATAGCATTAATTGTGATGAGCTTTTTGTAAGCACATAGATAAGTTTCTTCATAGGAATTATGTTCTAAATTAACAGTAATTAATGTGCGCTTAATATAGAGTGCTAGTGATCTGTGATGTGTATTAACTAGTTATTAGAGAGTCTCAGTGAAAGATGTCTGCTTTCAGGAAATATGAATGTAGAATAACTATTTAAGAGAAATTCATCACCATTGCTAGATTTAAAGGTTAATTATCGTATCACATAAATTAAGAAAAAGAAAGATAGCAGTATACCATAGAACTGCAGTTGAGGTGCAAATGTGCTTGATACTTCCTCTAACTGTTCCATTATTAGACATACAATTGTGCAATTCTGTTGTCTTCTGGTCTTCATAGTTTTCTAATTCTGCAAATTAATACACTAAAATATCACTGTACACTTGGCCAACTCTTTATACATCAAATTCCCTCCCTCCATTTTATGGTGAAAACTTATCGTATACCTTTTATCTTCTGTATGTGTTTTTGAGAGGCTTACTTAAAAGTGGATAGCAACTGATATCTAACTGGTGTCTTCTGAAACATTTAGTATGAACCTCTGCTAAACGGTTAGCTTAACCATTGAAACATTTGTCAACTGGCACTAAGCATGATCTTATTTCAGGGTTTGATCATTTTTTGCATTAAAACCAATAAAACCCCACGCTCTTTCCTTTCAGATTTGCTTGCAAAAGAGCTCAAGGAGAGTGGTGAATTTATATCATTGTTATTTTTGCCTTTCTGCCAACAGAGTAAAGTTGAACCATGTTGCCCCTTGGGACATCCAGTTATCCCCTAGTTTCAGGACCGGGTTGGACTGGGCAGCAGAAGCATTTTACAAGGCACCAAGTTGCTGCTTGCTAGGCAGTTCCATGTTATGAGCCCTGAAACGATGGTACATATCGGGTTGACACGTCTTAATTATAAATCCCTACCTCCTCATGGCTAACCAGCCCTGTGCATTTCTGAGGAAACTGCAACACTCCTGCCTTCCCAAGTACTGCCTTGTGCTGCATGCCGAGCATTCGCAACTGGACAGTGCTGATTACTTTAACAAGTCTGAAAAATAACAAAAGAAAAATTGCTCTTGTAGTAAAACCACAAGGAAAAGCCTCTAGGACAACACATGAAAATGCACAGTTCCATTCCTGTTACATCTACAATTTCAGTACCTCTTTATGTTTCCCTGTGTGAAAGTGAATAAGAAATCCAATGAATCCTTATATAATTTTGTGTGTCATACTCTGTTTGTGTTACCCATTTAAATTGCCAATTAAGGGGACTATTCGCATGAGTAAGAGTGTGATGTGGCCTACTATGTAATGCTGGTACGTACTTCGTAATTGAAGAAAAGAAAGAAGTATTTTGGATTTTCCTTCTCATTATTTTGAGTCCAGATATGTTATCACAACTACACATGGGGTAGAATATGCCTCAGTGTCTTCAAACATATTTAATATCTTTAAATTTTTAAATGAAAATGTAGCTGTCAATTTTAAACTAATTTGGATGGACAGCAATAAAATGCAAACCTCACTTCAAATTAGAATTTTCAGTGAGGATTTCTAATGGAAAGTAATTGCTGACAATAGGAAATGACAAATTACTAATTACTTAGTTCAATTAGACTTTTGTGCCTTTGGTCCTAAGTGGCAAGCATACAGCAAATCTTGCACTTTTATAACAATTAATGACACTAAAACTATTTAAACTGCCACAGATGTGAGTAAGAAGACATGAATTGAAACTTACTTAATTTACATACTATCCCAATTTTATATCAAGTAAATGGTGTTTAATTTTTATGTTACAATTAAATATCACTGGCATAGTGTAATTTCTGCAGAACTTTTCAGAATAAAATAGTTTTGCTGAAATACTAGTGCTAATGCCTTTTTTTCCTCTTATCACAGCACTATCTATCTTAAAATGACTAAAATATATAGGGGCAGTGAATGGAATATAATTTTTTTTAGAGCTTGTGCTAACAGTTTTCCTAAAGTGGCATGTAGAATTGCATCAACTAGACTACTGCAATGTAAAATTTCAAATTCTGCTTCTAATTTATGGGTGAATGCAAAACTTCATCCACTATAGCACACAGAAGCAGTCAAATATCCTATGTATTTGCTTCTCAGTCTTTAATAAAGTCCTTCCAGTATTTGTATGTCAGATATTGTAACACTATGCTGGTTTATGCCATTTTTTAGTAAAGGCTGGATTCTTCATTCTTTCTCACATTTTGCCATTTAGCTCTTTTGAATTGCTTTCAAGTATGTTTCTACTGAATATGAAGGGTGGCAGACCATAAATTGACTGTAATGATTTCTGTGCAGTCATTAATATATTTATGCACGTGTACGTTTCCCCTGTAAAGTTCACCATAACTTTTACACCTCAAAACTTCTGATATTGGATGCCTAAAATTAGATGCTCAAATAAACCTTTTATGCCTTAGGAACTGCTGGCCTCTTTTCAATGTATTCTATGTGATCGTTAAGATTTCTTTAGGTGTTTAATTGTTCTGAGAACTGGCCACTTCTGTTTGGATATATGAATACCTAGCTTTGGAAATATTGCCCAGTAATATATTTTTAGTCAAGAAAAGAAGGAAAAGATACTGAATTGTGAAGTCATTAATCAAACAAAACTCTGTTTGACTTTACAGATTATTTTGCAAAGGCCTATTTCTGACTTCTTCCTTTAGGCAAAACAAAAAGAAAGCTCAAGGCAACATTTAAAAGAATCCATTAATCTAATAATAATTTATGATTACTTAATTTTCCAGAAGAATCTCCCTGTCCTTTTGTTTTGTAGCAAGATATAAGGCAGTAGAGGGTATTGTAGCAACGGGTGTTCCTTCTCAAAAGATGTATAGATAGGAGATAATATTCTCAATATGGGACTAAAATAGGAATGTCTTAAAATATAAATGAGAAGGCTACAAGAAAATTAAAATGTAGGACCCAAATCAGGAAAGATTTATAGAAGTGCCTACGTTTAGTTTCAAGAGTTGTCTTGAAAAAGAGGGTGTTTTGTAAGGAGCATTGTGCAGGTGGGTAATTTTGGTTTACAAAAGAATGTAAGTACTGATAATGTTACAACAGCCTTAAGGCAGCATACTTCAAGACAGACTAAGTATGAGACTCAATATACTATAACAGCATCTCTTCCTCGGTGTGCTTTTATCAAAGGTCTTTGCAAATGACTGCTGATTTGATCATCGCTTTCCTTAGTCATCTTACACTTTATGTAGTACTGCAAACAAAATAATATAATAAAATTCTCCTTGATTTGAAATATTAGATGTCAGAAAAGCAGAACTGAATAGATGTAGAGGGTGTATATTACACGAGGGTTATAACCATACAACTATATACTTTAAGAACTAGCTCTTCACCTGGATTATGTTAGTGCAGTTTTGTTGTTAGTAGAGATGCTTTAAGTCTAGCAATTTCAGTTGAGCTTCACTGTGTTACAATCCTCTAAAAAGCAACGACACAACATAGCAGTCTGTGAAACTCCTGGCAAAAGAATTTCTGTAAGTGCATTTCCCCAAGAGATTTGTCTTGGTGGGTCGGTTATTTTTTAGTGTTTTTATTTTATTTAATTTCTAAATTTCCAGTAATTACAGCAATTATACTATTACTTGAGAACAAACAAAGCTGGTAACTGAATTGAATTGCTAGCAGTAGTTTTGGACAAACCTATGTTGTTTCACCACAGCTGTAGTTTTCTCTTCCCAAAAGCTCAGTGAACTCTAGAGCTAGAAATATAAGACAGACCATACCTCATAATAGAGGAGAAAGGAAAAGCTTAGGCAGGGGGTAGGAAGCCTGGGCAGGGACAGAGGAAAGAAAGACTTTCACAAATCAGAAAGAGAAAAAAATGTGGCATTGGTATTGTGCTTAGAAAAAGATAATGTGGAAAAGAGGCGAGAGCAGGGACAGAAGTATACCTGGAGCAAGAAGGACAGAAAAAAAGAAGTGGCCTAATTAGAAGAAAAAAGAGAGAGACAGATGATGGGAAGAAGCAAAAGAAGGGTCAAAGATACCAGGCGAAAAAAAAAAAAAAGAACCTAAGGAAAATTAGCAGGACAGATATAAGGCTAAGAATATGGTGTCTTCATTCATGCCACAATGAATCATGAGAGTAGAATGTTTAGGCTGATTTAATCATCCATGGAGTGTATCATTTCTTTTATAGCTCCATCATAATTATTAAGGCACTTACAACAGATGAAATGTGCAATTCTTGATTGTTTAGACTACTGAAGAAAATGAAGATGAAAAGGACAAAAGGCAAGAATACAAATGTATTTATGTTTAGTTGTAGTTTGAATGAAATGTGTGGATGTAAGTGTACATACAACTTACATGAAGAGATATCTCTAGTGATCTCTCTCTAGTGATCTCTCTCTAGTGATCTCTCTCTAGTGATCTCTCTCTAGTGATCTCTCTTGTTAACGTGAAAGCTAGATTTCTAATGACAGCGCCATGTCAACTAAAAAGAACTGAGAGAATAATTTACTTCAGTGGCAATATATTGTTTTAGTAATAAAACATACTGGGTAAAGCTAAGTTTCTAAAATGGACTAATACCATTATTGTTGTAAGGATTTCCTTTAGCAAAATATTAATTTTTTTCATGATAAAAAGCTATTTTTATAGGAATCGGGAAATACAAACACCAACAGTCTTTTAGGATTTAATAAAAAAATAAAGACCATTCCAAATTGCCATAATTTCTCAGCTTCTGTGGCCCAGAATATTTCAAAATGACACTTGTCATTATAGAAACTCTTAGTTGTCTGACATGATTATTCTGATGTACTTTTCTCCAAAGTGAAAAACAATATGAATGAATTTGTATCATGCCCCTCACAGATAATTTTCTGTTATCATAGCAGTGAAAACTAACAGTACAGGATGATGCTGTAAATATTTTCTAGCATATGGAAGTAACTATGCTGCTAATCTAATAGTTGGCTTATTATTCTTCATTACGGAAATTACGTGTTTCCATTTTATTTTTTAAGACTAATGACTTTTAACCAGAGTAACTCTATTGGAAATTTCTAGTAAGAGTAGATCTCATCCACCCTTTTTTTTTTTTTTTTTATTCACTGACAGAGGTTCTACTCTTCCAGTGATTCTGAACAGGTAAACAAACTGCCTTCCCCCCTCCCCTCCCCCTTTTTTTTTTTTAAGAGAGGAAATCTGAAGTGTGAAAAGAAAAATTGGTATAATTTAGAGCTAAATCCCTGATTCAGCAAAAATCAACTTGTGCACTGGGCAAGGCCGCTGAAGTCCTGAACAATTGTTTTTCATAGCTACGCATGCAATGGAAGACAGATGGCTGTTTTGCTAAAAGACGTCCAGCCATATTAAATATGCTTATATAAAATGTTTGTTTAGAATTTTTCAGCTGTGTAATAGCATTAAATAATGGTTCATTATTAGCAACAGATTTTTTTGCAGATTGACAGTTGTCTTATACCTGTATTATATATGATATATCTGTCAATTGCATTTGTTAATGAATTAAAACTTTGTTAGATTTCATGCATTTGTTTAAAAAATTGCTGTGAAGGATGACACTTTTCAGAACAAAGAGCAGCTACAAAATAAAAATGTGAAAATAGGGCAAAATGTGGTATATTCTACAACTATATTAAGCATAAAGCACTGCCATAAGTAAAAGACAAAAATCCATATAAAACTTAGAAGAAAGCAATGGCTCCTTTTAAATTATAACTGTATAGGAGAAGAATAGTGGAGTAAAGAGAACAACAGTCTATTGGAACAAACATGGTAAGGAGGAGATGCTTTTAGAATCAATAGATAGGTTTTAGAGGGAAAAAACCCATTTTTTTTCTTTTCTAACTGAGATAGAGAGAGAAACTAGTAAACTCAGTTATTGCTAATGGCTGGAAGCTGGTGTGTCAATACAATCAGAGAAAATGCAGATTATCGGTATGGATTTTATTGTTGCTTTGTAGTGGATCTGCTGCTGTTGCGGACAAAGTTTATAAGGCCAAATGCCTTTTTAAGAAAACAGAATATAGAGTATATTAGTGCATGCAAAAGATTATGGATATTTTAATGTCTTCGTACATGTATCTTGACTGACTAGATTGTAGGCAAGAGCTAAAACAGGGATACCTGATTTTTGGCCTATCGCACAGCACTGATCCTTGGAAATGAAGTACCTATGTGCCATTTATATTGGCAGGTGTCTAGAGTAGTTGTGACTAAAAATTTTACCTTGTTACTATAGTACTGGAGAAATAAGCTAATGACTAGTCTAAAGCAGACTAAGCAAATATGTTTTGAAATCAGTCATCCACAAAAGTTAAGGTCAAGTTTCTGCTTGACAATGCCTGTTTTGGAAAAATAAAGCAAAACAGAAACTCATATACACTCTTCTTCCAAAACTTTTTCCGTTAATTATGGGGGAACATACAGATATGAACAGAAAATTATCTACCTCATGTAAGGTTCTTAAATAGCCATTATTGCCAGACTAAAGCAGTCAAAAATCAGTTATTTCCAAAATCATGAACTTGTCTAATCTCATGACTTTTGCGATGATGATTTTGTGGTAGTGTGTTTTTATTTAACTTTAATTGCTAAGCTTATATTACCAGTCTTTTTCCATTTTTTGTAAGCAAAAACAGCGCTCAGAAGCAGGATTTTCAGAAAAAAAACCAGTCTGTTTTAAGAGCTTGTTGCTGGGAGCACTGGACATGGCAATACTGAAAGTCTTTGCCTCTTGATGTGGCACATGCTGCAACTCATCATGAGGAAGTAAGAGTGAGTAAAACTTCTTAAGTCTGGGCTGTGCTTTTCTAAAGAGCATTGCCTACTGACATCCCAGAGATGTGGAATCATCTGTCAGGCTGCCTCAGAGCCTTATGGCTCTACCAGGAATAAATGGATGTGTGTGGCATTAAGTTGTTCTTGCCCCCATTAGGTTGCATCACTGCTGCAGCCAAAACCTGCTTTTAAACTTCTTTTGTGTTTGATCCCCTGACTTACATCCTCTTACTGTTGTAAATTGCTTCTTTGGGGGAAGGAGAGGGGCTGGTCATGTCTGTATCGTAGCTCTTAGTAACAGGTATATTCCACTTCATTCAGTGATGATTTTTTTTTTTTTTTTCCCCCCCTTCTTAAAAAGAAGTCTCGTACAGTATCTTTTTTTCTTTTTATTGCAGAGAAATACCAATTAGTAGATTTAGAAATGGCTGATCACTTAAATTGCAGAGAATGGGTGAGCTTCTGTTTTTAACTTGCAAAAATCTAATCTAATGTCATGTCCTGGTTTCAGCTGGGGTAGAGTTAATTTTCTTCCTAGTAGTTGGTATAATGCTGTGTTTTGGATTTAGTACGAGAAGAATGTTGATAACACACTGATGTTTTAGTTGTTGTTAAGTAGTGCTTATGCTAGTCAAGGACTTTTCAGCTTCCCATGCTCGGCCAGGTGCACAAGAAGCTGGGAGGGAGCACAGCCAGGACAGCTAACTCAAACTGACCAATGGGGTATTCCATACCATATGACGTCATGCTCAGCATATAAAGCTGGGGGAAGAAGAAGGCAGGAGAGGGATGTTCGGAGTGATGGTGTTTGTGTTCCCAAGTAATCGTTACACGTGATGGAGCCCTGCTTTCCTGGAGGTGGCTGAACACCTGCCTGCCGATGGGAAGTAGTGAATGAACTCCTTGGTTTGCTTTGCTTGCGTGCGCGGCTTCCGCTTTGCCTGTTAAACTGTCTTTATCTCAATCCACGGGTTTTCTCACTTTTACTCTTCTGATTCTCTCCCCCATCCCACCGGTGGGCAATGAGCGAGTGGCTGTGTGGGGCTCAGTTGCTGGCTGGGGTTAAACCACGACATGTCATCAGCAAATAGACATGTTGGGAATTAGGTCTGTAATCCTGTAATTAGGAATCTGACTGTATTTGCTACAGCTTGATACCAGGTTCTGCTCCTCATTACGCTAGAGCAAGTCTGATGCAAGTCTTCTGACATCCATTGTCTCTGGGGATTTACCACGGGAACAACAAGGCAGAGCTGAGGAATTATTAAGCCCTTACCCCTAAGATAGTCCGTGCGTGGTATCTGGCTCCATGTTCTGTTACTTGCGAAGTCTGATGAGCCTTGGTGGAAAGAAGCAGCTTCTGGCTATTCAGTTTCCTCCTCTTCCTTCTCTTTCCTCCTTCATCCCCCCTTCCAAAAATCCCCACATTCTTTCAGTACAAATACTTATAATTTAAAGATAATCCTTCATTGCTTTTCATCACATAATATGTTCCCTGGATATATCCAACTGTTTTGTTTTGCTGGGAAGGGTTGGCTCATGAAGGGTCTTTTCCAACATAAATGATTCCATAAAAAGATTAGAAAGTGGAGAGACAAGAAGGCCTTATATTAGACTACAAAGAGAAGGATCTGTTACATTCCCACACTGAGAAGTATAAGTTTGTCAGATATTTTTTCCTTTCAAAGCTGAGATATCTTTAGGACCTGCAGCCTGTCACTGAAATCTACCTTTTGTACCGGAGGAGTGTGAGCCTAGGGGAGAGCAGAGCTGTAACTCAGTGTGGTACAAGTAGTCTTTTCAGTTTTTCTGGATTCTTGCTTAGTCATGAGAGGTAATTTAACTCTGACTTTAGTATGATCCACAGGGTTTTGGCAGTAGTCTTTTGATTTTTGTGTTTTATTTTTTATTTACCTCTCCAAATTCTATATGGTTTTCGATTTAGTTGTACTGGAAAAAGACAAAGAAAAATCCCACTCTGGTGTATCAAAAACTACACTTTGACTCAATAGGGAATGGTAAGGGGTGAAAGACATTTTTCTACAGACTTACAGAACATTGTAGCTGTTTCAATAATTCACAAAACCACCGGTGTTTATAAACCATTGTCTGTACCAGGACACGGAGTGTATACAACTGCAAGGAAAAGACAGATCCTGCCCCCACGAACTCACTGTCTCCCCATTTACCTCCTATAGTTAAAGAGTTCTTTAACCTTCATTTATTGATTGGTTCGTTCGTTTGTTCTAGCTTATATTAATACTTAATAATAGTAACACTGAAAAAGATTTTTTTTTTTATTCCCCCCGCGCCCCCCCTCCTCCTTCCTGAGCAGACTCATTTTCTTTCAGGACTTGTTGTCCTTCTTCTGTTACTGAAACAGCTTTCAGTTTCCCGGCTAGCTAGCTGAAAGACTGTTTGTGGCTATAAAAGAGCCAAACCGCGGCTCAGTACATGGATCTGAGGAGGATTACTAAGGATTCTAGGGCATTTTGCTTCTGTCCAAAATTACTTTAAGGCATAGGTGTCAGATAGCTTGGCTGTGTCTGATGGATCAAGGGGACGGAGTGAGCGAGAAAGAGAGGTGAAAGGGATAAGGAACGGATTGAGGACAAAAGGAAGATCAGAAAGCAGTCTGGGTAGTGAAGGGAAAGACAGGAACAATATCTTACTTGTGAACTTCTATTTCTAACTCTTTGAATACCAAAGGCGATCAAGAGCATTTCTTCAGACGTATTGACACAAGCTGGAGACAAGTGGCTGGCTTTAAAATTCATCGCTCATTGTGAATCATCTACATCATTCTAAAATTACTTTATTTGACACTTTAAAAGTAGGAAGGTGTATATTCTTATTTTGAGTCATAAATAAAAATGAATCAAGTGTTTTTCACGGTGGGTCTATTTTCTTTCAATTTCATTCATTTTGACAATTCTGGCAGTAGCTGTTCAAGAAACATTCAAAACCACAATAATCAGTGTTGGAGGTCAGGACTGCGGCGAATTTGCAGAGCTGTGTGTGAAAAGAAGTGTCCTGACCGTGCTGTGTGTGGCTGTGGGTGCTGAACAGGCTGGCTGCCGTGAGGCCCAGTACCTGCCGCGCGCTCTCTGCCTGGCGCTGGGCACTTGGGTTAAAGTCATCTGGGAAGCTGCTACCAGAGTACCTGCACTGTAATGCTGATATTTCTGGATCTTGCTTCCTAGCTTTGATTACCAGTTTCTAGTACCGTAGCCTTCAGGACATGGTACATAATTTTCTGGGTTTTCTGCAGAAGTACGACTCGAGTAATTTTACAAAAGCACAAGCAGGAGCCACAGGGTTGTGAAGTCTCCCCAGCCCCTCCTTTTTTGAATAAAACCAAGGTGTTCTTGTTGTACTGTAAGTGTGCATGCACTGGTTTATAGCCAAATGACCAAATGTGCGAAGTATGACCAGTTTCACTATCTCACTACCCATCTATGGATATACAGCCAGAAGAGAAGGTAAATTTTTGTCTGGGCACAAGAATGACCTCCTATGCATCTAAGGTGCTACTTAATCTGTGGTTCATCTGGGACAGAGAATGATGGTGATGGTCATGGGGGTGACAATGGAAAAGCCGTATCTAACTATTTTTAGCGCTTAGATACCAGGGTGACTTAGAAATACCTAAAAGATGTAGATAGAGTGAGTCAACAAGAACCAGTTTCCTACATATGAGTGTTTACAGCACACTGGGGAGAGGAATATGAACTTTGATATGGTGGGCCAAATTTTGTCCTCGTGTCTTTTAGATTTGGTCTGTGTATTTACTATTCTCTGTGTATTTTGCTAATTGAGCTCGGACATGTATGTGTTTTCCCCTCTGTTAGCCTATCATCATATCCCTTTCCTAATCTTCTTCTAAACTAAAAAGCATGGCAGAGAAATTAGCATGGTAGGAGTTTTACTGCATCCTGCAACTTCCAGTGTTTTGTCTGCAATGTATGAAGTTACTGTGCAATCCAGAATTTTTGCTTGTAGAAGGTGGTGATAAAACATATCAGAAGTTTTGAAGAACAGCTTTTATTTTTAGCAGGGAAAATAACACTGGGGGAACCAGCAACCCATGCAAAACAGCAGACTGGAATTATGTTATCTGCATTTATAAGAATGTATAGATTAAAGTGATAACGAAATCCTGGTGGAAAAATAATGAAGATACCAGTAAAAATACTTTCACAGGTGAATGGTCTTTTCCAGGGAAGGCCTGTATGATCCAAATTTGGTCACATTTGGCACATAGCTACAGAAAATGCATATGAATTTATATCAGAATTAGATTTTGGAGGAGGGGAAAGAAACCCACATTAGTCTCTGAAACTTGGTAAAACTCTCTACTGAGATAAAGATATGTATATATATAAATTACGTATGCACATATAATTATATCTTCTTGCGTTTGGTTGATTTACTAGCAAAGAATTGGGATCAAAGTGATATAATGAAGAAAGCTGTGCAAAGTTTTTTTTAAATTTTTTTTTTTTGTTCAATCCCTTATATTTGGTCAAACTGCAGTTTCATTGCTGGATAATATGGTAAAAAGATTCATTGTAAGGGTTACCTAACAACATTGGTGGTGTTGATGAATAGTTGCAATTAATACATTCCCTTAATTAGTCTGATACCCAGAAGATGCACCTGGCAGGTCATTTTAATACTACAATTGATTTATTGCTGCTGGAAATGATTTTACCAGCTATCTTCAGAGAGCACAATTAGAGGGGATTTCATTTTTTTATGCATTTTCACTGAGGAATAAACATAAAAGGTCTATCTAATTCAGAACAAAGCAGCTATAATGTACTAATGGTTTATGGATTTTATTAATATTCAGCTAACATTAGAGACAATTTTAGAGAATAGCAACCTATTTTCTATATGAAGTATTCCATTTTTAGTATCTGAGTGCTTTATTTAAAAAACAAAATCAAACCATGATATTTTAAATGACTTGCTATTATGATGTATGGGGAATCTTATAAATGGTGTAACAGTAAGAATATATCAATAGATATGTGTTTGTCTATGCTTTGTGCTGTGTGTGATATATGTGTCAGATGCACTGAGATTTGGAAAAAATATAAATTATGTACTATTTTTGAATCATGATGAAGTCCTTCTAAACAAAGAAATTTTTTTCTGAGGTTACTATAACAATGTAACTAAATCAGTGTCAGCTTAGCCAGTCATAAAAGTACCAACTTCTATTTTCATATTTTTAAATCTGTTTTTGAAATTGATCTTGAAATTAGCTTGTTCTGCTTTTTTTTCCCCTCACCTTGCTGTATTTTGCTCCATTTCTAGTGCTGCAGCAGACAGCATGGCTGCCTTTTGTTAGCTTCTCTGTGCACTAATATCACTGGTACTATTGTGGAAACATCCAGCAGGCTCCCTTTCTGCATCTTAGAACAAAAGGTTGTTTCTTCAGTAGCAACCTATTAATTCCTAGGTGCTTAAAAATTACTTTTTTCATCTGTTTTCCAAGTGACAAAATGTTTTCCCTTGATGGGGCTGGAGGGTGGGGAGGAAACTGTTCAGGGTTTGGGCAAGAAACCTAGCTGCATATTGCTTGCATGCTCAAAGTTTTAAATAAAATTATGGGGAATTTGTTCGTGCAGCAAATGCAAGATTGCCTTTTATGTTTTAGGCTAATCTGGATTCACCTAAGCTTTGCCTGTCCTCTGAGCACCTTTGGCTATCCCTGGGAACCAAAGGGCCAAACCTGATTTGCAGAGTGCATCTTCATGATCCTTAATGCAGGGGTATGATGTGCGGACACAAGCTGTTCTCTCAGCCTTGGCATCTTGAAATGAGGGATCTGTATTTGGAAGTGAAGTTCTGTTTTTTTCAAATTAGCGCACTACTAGTACGCTAATATATATATATATATAACTTTTGACCTTGTAATAAATGGGTAAGAGAATAATTATAGTTCAGTATTTATGGGTGGTATTTAGCCTCGTGTTATTTTACATCAGTCCCGAGTGCATACAAGGCACCACATAGAACAAATACGAAAACATTCCCCTTCACCGTTGAATCTTCTGATCTATTTTCAGTGTGAGCCAAAAAATGGCATAGAGCTCTAAAATAAAGAAGGAAATTGCTGCTAAACAAGGACATGATTTATAGCACAGTTAAGACCTGGCTTAAGTCTCCCTGAAATCAAGGTCTAAGTCTGGGATCTCTGCTCTGAGAAGGTGTAGGCCAGCATGCTGGAATTTCTCTCTTATTATGACTAAAATGTTCTGGGAACATACATGCATTGTTCTTTTACTAGAGTTACTAGTGAAGAGTGCTTTACTGAGAATCTGTTAGCAGCTTTACAAACAAACTGTTTGAGGGCCAGGCGGATACAGTGGGTAAAATGTGGAGACTTCTTGGTAGCAATGTGAGTTTGAATAGCTCACAGGTGAAGTACGAGGGCAGTTTGGGGATGACAACAAAAATGCGATAGCAAGAGATTGTCTACAAGGCATGATGTAGGTAATGTCAAGTCTTTCAAGCGCTATGTCTTGGGATGGGGGACCTGGTGGAAACATTCAAAGTTCTACCTGTGCTACAGCTGGATCACCAGGACCATTCACAGACTGTGTTTTTCTTGAGACTCGGGAGAAGGGAAATGCTCTGCATTCATCAGGAGTCCAGAGTAGATGAAGATGCAGTGATCAGTGATTACGAGTGACTTCAAGGAGTTTCTGCTAAACAGAAATCACTTCCTTTCTGTTTAGATGACAAGGAAGCTGATGGATATTAGAAATACTCTGGAATAATAAGGTCAGGATATGGGTGCTGCACATAGGAGACATAGGTTAAAGTTGAAAGAGAATTAAAAGATAAGTTAGGTTATAAGTTAAAGTAGCAGGGAGATAATACCACTGGATGATTTTTTTCCCAGCAAAAAATTCTGTTGGGGTCTTTGTTTTTATTTTCTTTTTCTTCTTTTTCCAGCTCAAATTCTCATTAGATTTGATACCTAAGGTGTAACACAAAGCCCTTGGGTGCCATATAGTCTGGAGGCTGTTGAAAACTGTCTCAAAAAATATTTCTGTTGTTAAAATACTGTCCAATCTTTTAACCTTTGTGGAGGACCCAGAGGTTTTTCTATAATTAGGACTTAAACTGATTGATTAGAGATATTGTATAACGGAGTGTAAATATAATTCAGTTTTTCAAGGCCTAAAATTACTTAATTAAAAAATGGAATGAGTATGAAATACTATAAAATAATAACAACTGATTCAAAATACAATAATTCAGAATATTTAATACAGAACAAAAAGAACACAAACATTTCCGGTTGCAAAGTTAATGCCAACGTATGTGTGTGTGGGGTTTTGTTTTTTTTTTTCCTGAGGGATTTTAGTGAAGATTTACAATTATCATAGGACTCGGTGCAGTTTGTTTGCTCCCCACAAAAGCAGAGATGATTTTTATTGACCAATCTTTGATCCAAGAGATTAAAGAAAGTACTGCAAGAGCAGTGAAAAGGATAACACCATGGGGGTCAATAGGCTTACTGCTACTTGGAAATGAAAGTGAAGCATTCCATTGGGAGAGGGGGTAATTTAGCATTCTTACTGGGAACTTGAGAGTTTTCCCTTTCCTTTTTTTTTTTTTTTTTTTTTAGCAGAGAAAAAAAAAAAATTATTCATCTTACTTACAGGTTTCTCCATGACTTAATACCATGACCATAATATGAGGTCATTTAGAGGGCACTAGATTCGCCAACATAATTCTGCACAATGCTTTTTAGCCCAAATGGCCTGGCTGTCACATACTCGCACTCTTGATTGAAATGTTTCTGGTAGACTTTTGGAATGCAGTCTGAGGGCTTAGTGACTCAATATTTTCAACATGAATACATTTCCTATCTCATAGAAAGTTTCTATGAACTACTGCAGAGTTAATGTGTCTTTCTGTTGTTTCTTGAAGCGCTGTGAACTTTACACAAATCTGGTAAAATTGCACGAGTCAAAAGGAAATGAAAGTCCTAGCTTGATACAGTTTTATTTCTTTATGGCACCATCATCATCGTCATGGCCCTTCTTTATGAGGGTATCAAAATGCCTGCTGAAAAGCAAATTCTTCTTTCTTGAAATAGCCATTAATATCCCTTTTCCCTGATGTGTGTTGTTTTGCCTTTTTTTCTTTTTTTTTTTTTCCTTGCTTTCTTTCTTGTCCTGGCGGTATGATTTTTGTCTTCCCTTTCACTACAGAGAATAAGTGCAGGAAGAACAACAGCTGGTATGACTTTGATCGGGGATACGCTGAAGTGCTTTTGTTTACAGAATATTCACAGAGACACATGAGGCTTGGCAGAGTACTTGTGTCTTCCTGTCTTTGAAAAATTGCCAAAGAAATCTGATTGAAATTGGCCAGTTGTATTTATTTTGCTGTTTGCCAGGGACAGGTTTGGAGGCTTAGAGCATTTTAACATTTTATTTAGTTTCCTGCAGGTAAATAGTAAATGATTATTAACTAATTTTAAGAGGGAAGGGAGCTCAAAAAGTTCTCAGAAATCTTCTTGTGTTGTATGAATCTATGCAAGATATTACTTAAAGAACAAATCCAATCATTTCACCCAGAAGACTGATTTGCTTTGTCACAAGGAATATTCATAGTTGATTTACCTGGTCACAGCTTGTGAAACTTGGCTTTTTTGCTGGTGCAATGAGAAGTAAATATTCCTTTACTCCAAAATCAGAAAATGCCTGCCTCTGCTTCTAAAAGTCTCTCAAAACAGTAATGAAAAGGTAATTCTGCCAAGAACAACGGCAGAATGCCCATGGACTTAACAGGAATTGTGATGGTTTTTTCCTTATTTTCTTAAGAATTTCCTGAAGACTAGTGACTTTGGATACTTTGGTTGTCATATGAGAATTAAAGACTTAAAATGATATCAAACTTCATGAATTACCAATATAAAACAACTGTTTACAATCAGGTGATGTGGGTTTTTTACAGTTCATTTACTATTTGCAAGTGGTTGTTGGCAACAGTAGCTAGGTTCTTGAAACTCTGTGCTATGTTTTTATGTACCTGGATCATGTTAGGTTTTCTAGAAAATAACCACTAGCCCTGTTGTCATTCACTACTTGGTCATGGCTGGCTGTGGGTTTTCTGGGGTTTATTTGCTTTTTTGTGTGTGTTCCTGGCCTTGACTACGCAGGAAATTGTAGTTCTCGGTTTTGTTAATAAGCACTGGTGTAGCAAAGAGTGTTTTCAATTAGAGCATGATGAGAAAATCAAGCTTTCTGAAAGTTTACAAGACATATTTACTCTCTTCTTTATTAATTTTTAGATTCGGTGCTCTAAACTTACATCTTTCTCCTGATTCTTTTCCTTTAGGGTAATTTGCATATTTTCCATCTCTTAGCTGTGGAAATGCACTGCTATATTGTTGTTCATAGATGTGGCTGACTTCCATCCTTTCTTCCTATCTTCTGTTTCACAGATCTCACAATATTTGGGTTTTTTTTTAAAAAAATTTTTTTGGGGGGGCAGGGGGAAGGCTTTTTTTTTTTTTATTTCTGAAAGCCTCAACTTCTATAGGAGTGGGATTATATGTGAACAATCAGCTTTCATTTTCTTTTTTTAATGGTAGGAGAGTAAAATCTAAAAATGTAGACTTGACTGATCTCTAAAGCTTTAGAAACTAGAAGACAAATAGAATGAATCCCAAATGTGCTATGGAAAAACAAAGCCCTTTTGATATGGAAGGACCTACCTTTTTAATGCCGCTCTCTTGGGGTGATGTTCAGTGAATCTAGCACCATTGCACGGTGGTATATTCAGGAGCAGGATATAAGGAAAGGCCTCTAGTGTAGCAACAAAGATTAAGGGTTTTACTGGTAATGACTTAAAAATGAAATAACTTCTGTACTCAATGCTGCTTTTGGGTATAGTGGACAAGAAGCGGTATTAACTTTTATGTGCCCTGAAATCATAATATTTTCTCTAAAAGCCAAGGGGTTTTTAGAAATGTGCATTTTTTGTTTGTTATTTTTTGTTTGGGTTTTTTTGTTTGTTTTAAATTGGAGACAAACTGTGTATGAAAGCTTGTAAAACACCTATGCAAAATTTCTGCTGTGTTCACAATTAATTGGCATGTTTTTATGATCGTTTGTTACTTGCAGTGGTTGTTGTCAACATTATGCATGTTCTAGCGTGATCTACAGACATTTGAAAAAGAAAA
The DNA here is from genome assembly GCF_000690835.1 of Fulmarus glacialis. Classification (NCBI taxonomy): domain Eukaryota; kingdom Metazoa; phylum Chordata; class Aves; order Procellariiformes; family Procellariidae; genus Fulmarus; species Fulmarus glacialis. The sequence goes on along the minus strand of NW_009195364.1, from coordinate 40,586 downwards.
AAAGGGAGGGGGGGAAGGGGGAAGAAAAAAAAGAAAAAAGGAAAACAGGTAGCACAGGTTTTTCTGAGTAATGTTATTGGGTTTTAATTTTGCAGCTCAGTTTTGTCATAGAGTAATTTCATTGCTAATCTCAGACTTCTGCAAAAATAAACAAGCTGCTTTTTGCTGCATTTTGGAATTAAGACACATAGATCTTTCTTGCCAGCAATGTGTAGGGTTTTGGCTACAACAAACCGAAGGATACACCCAGTGTTATCAGAAACTTCCCGTCTTGTTTTCCAATTCAAAACTGAATGACTTATTTTAGCAGTACAGAAGAGTGAGAAAAATGTTAAATTGAGCTAACTGAACATTGTCAGAAATTGTAAAAGACATAGAAAGTAGGTTAAGGACATAACTGAAAGCAAACAAAAAAAAGATGGGAAATATTGCATACTGGATTCCTTCTTCTGTGTTGTTATTCTAGTGAAATGTTTGGGTACTGGAGGATTGTTGTAAGTGTTGACAGCAGCTGACTTAAACTTTGTCCTGGGAATTTGTAGTCTAGTCAGTTTTGGTCCCTGTCTTTAGACTTGCATCTTTCCACTCAGGGATAAGAGCTTGGTTGACATAACTCATTTCATCTTAGTTATTTTATATTTAATCATTAGATTGTCACTAAAAGTAAATCCTCAAGGGAATGAGGAATACTATAAAAAGGTCAAACCACAGTGATTAGGACTTATCTTAGAAATGTATACCGGTTATTTCTGTTGACATGAAACTTCACAGGCTAAAGCAGGATTTTTGAGTGGATTTTTTTCCCCAGCAAAAGAGGAAAAATATTTGGGTCTCTTATTTTCAGAGGTATTTCTCTTAAAAGCAGGCCTTACTGTTAAGTTTTCCTAAGCTATTTGGCAGGTATGGAGCCATGTGTGTTTGGCAATTCGGTATTCACTTTACTTCAGTACCCCAGGTTCTCTACAAGGTGTTGAGGAATAAAAGAAATATCCTTGAATGACCTGCAGGGTTATGATCCATTAAATTCTGTCAAATTATAATATTGAAAATATTATTACAGCAAATATATCTTAGAGTTACCTCAGTGGAGTAGGCATGGGGTGGGAGGGAGTGGAGCATTGCTGTCCCTTATGGTCTCAACTTCAACCAAATTAAAAAATGTGTGCCAGCTTCAAGTTGGCATGCTTGAGTTCACTTCACTCCAGTCAATGAGGCACCTTAGCACAGTAAGCACAATAGAGACAAAGAGATGCCTTGCAACTGACAGAGAGAGAAAAGAGTCCTTTGAGATGAAATGTTAACATAAGAAGTGAAAATGGTTTGTGGTAGTCTCAAGCTGGCTCTTTTGGGTTCACTTTCCTATAGTTACTGAACTATAGTGCTGTACCTTGTCAGAGGAGTCTCAATAAAATTAGAAAGATATCCTAAAAAGGACAGAAGACGAGAGAGTGTGAAAGAGAGAGAGAGTTCTTTTGATAAGAAGCTTAACAAAAGTGGAAAAAATGGTTTATGTGAATGTTAGTTTTCATGGCAGTCTCAAGCTGACACTTGGGCTCCCTTTATTACAGTCAGTAAGCTACTTTAGCAAACAAAGGAGAATGCAGAGAAGGATGGCTGGAAACAACAGAGAAAGGGAGAGAAAAAGAGACCTCTTTGACAGCATCTAACACAACATGAAATCTCTGCCTCTGTGTTTCCATTTTTGAAACGTTTTCTGTAAGGCAGAGAAACACAAATGGTTGAATCTTTGTGAAGATACTTCATAGATAATTAAACAAATTAAATGCTGAGATTTTAAATTTGCTTAAGCAACATAGCAGCTTAATTGTGCTCAATTAAAAGATGGGGTGAGGGCTGTGAATTGCCTACTTACCTCTCTGAAAAGAATTTTTTTGAGCATGCTGTTTTCAGATATTAGTAAATAGCACCCAAAACAGGAACTTCTTCTGTAGTGTTGAATCCATTTTAAGTCCTCTTCATGTATGACAATACGTGGGGAAAAAAGTCACCAGAATTAGAGAAGTGTGGGGTTTTTAACGGTACCCAGTAGTGCTGAAAACTGAATGGGTGCAGGCTTATACTTCCATCATGTGACTGATAAGCAAGTCTGCCTTTCTAAACAGGTGAAAGAAAAACTACTAAACGATCTTTAATCTGCATTTAATCCAGTCCTTTGGGTTTTAGGTTTTCAATTTGGTCTAGTATTTCAACTTTTAGGTATTGAAGTTCTGCCTATAACCTCTAGTTCTCAGTCCCATTGGAAAGGAAATATGTTTGATTAGCTTCCACAAATTTAAGCTTTGCAAGGTGAACATGAGAGTAAAAAAGACTTCAGACCTTTTGTACCTGTTAGGTAAATATATGAGGTAAACTAAACCATACCCATCAAAGCTGTAATTAAAAGACCCATGAAAATTGGCAGACTTCGAACATCATCTATTCACTGCAAAATGGGTCATTAGATATCTGGCTGACAAATGTTTTCATTCTGAACCTAATGTGCACTGATCATACGTCATCTGCAAATTCTGTAGAGGCACCCTTTGGAAAGGAAGGGAAGTCACTGTCACAAATTATTCTTGCCCTCCATTAGGCAAATTGTCAGCTTTATAGAATCAATAGAAGATTCTTTATAATATACAAATTGGTGCGCATCCACGAGCAAAAGCAATCAGACAACCAAGGATGAAGCTTAACTTGCAAGGAGAACTTGCTCTTAACAACATGGGATATAATGAAGATGCATTTCTAAGCAAACAACATTGAAGCTTCCAATTTCTGCATCATTTTGTAATGTAAAATCCATGGCACTCCAACTCTACTTGTCTTTTAATAAAATTTCTGTATGGAGGGAAAAATTGCTTTACATAGTTAAATGTTAATCTATTAATCAAGATGATTAAGTTTATAGAAGCACAATAGAAATATTCTAAAAGTATGCAATAAATAAATTAACAAACACAGTATTTGCAGATGGACTGGAGAGTAGGAAAAAAATGACTGTGAACAAATTTCAGTGTGTGCACTTTTGTAAATTGTTCGCATCAACCTTATGCTATTTTTCATATTGGATGATTGTTCATTGAAGTAATGTGATACCTGTTCTGCTCTGTAATGGGCTAGTTTGAAATGTTTGAACATCAGTATAACAAATAAGTAGCAAATTACATTATTTAATAGAATAAAATTTAATTAATGATAAGAGTCATGAAACTTCTGCAATTCAAAGTTTTTCATTAATATACTTCGGTTTCTCAAATATTCAAGAACAACCTGTAAGATACTAGAAAATCTACTGATATTGTGAATTCTTATTGGAAAAGTATTTACAGTTTTCATTAATATTCAATGAAACCCTGTTTGGATTGGTCCCTCAGACCTAAATTTCAGTTATTTTGTTCTGATGGCTCTTTGAAAACCTTTGTTAAAGGCTGGAGACAGCTGAGGATTGAGTTCTACTTATTAGGTCATAGGCAAAGAATTATGAATCCATTACCTTATATGTGGATTCTGCAGAAGATGGTGTTTTCTGTATCTGCAGTTGGGCCAATATTAGTCAGAAGAACATGGAGAGCAGATGGACAAAAATAGGTGAAGATGACAGCATTTCTTTCAACAGTGAAAACGTGTTCTTGTGATTTAGATTAATAATGGCTTTTTGGGTTTAAAGCTGATGGTGATGTTCACAAGGGGCTACCACATATCCACGGGGCTAGGGAGCAGCACTCGTAACCAGTCTTCTCTCATTTGCTTTGTTACTAATCCCTTAAATTGTGACAACACCCTGAATTGACTTTTTATCAGCCCATTTAGTGCTGAAAAATGGAACCATTTAGCTTGTGCTGGATGAAGAAGCAGGAGTGGGTACTACAAAGTGAGAACTTATAACTATTCAAAAAATAAAAGAATAGAACCAAAAAGGAGAAAATTGGAGAACAGTGAAACAAAAGAACAGGAGATGAAAAGAGGCTGGAGAAGGAAAGCAAAAAAACTGGCTATCGCAAGACAAAGAGGGTTTTTTCAGTCAAGCCTAGCAGTACTGGTCCTGCATTTTGGAGTCCCCTGAATTCTTGCTCTGCATTTTATTGATACTCATTTTGACTTGATGAATACCTCAGTCACCAAGTTTAGATGATTTGAGAGAGTAGATCCAAAGCAACCAAATTATTAACTACCTGTGATATGAAAACAATCAATTTTAATTGGTAATGGTAAAAACAGGTGGCAGGAGTAAAACTTGCAGCACTAAATTAAAAAATTCTTTTTTCTGCCTTGCTAGTGTGGGTGTGTGTGTGAGAGAGAGAGACAGACTGACATCCATCTGCTTGGACTATAGAGACTAATGTGAACAAACATGCAGCATACTAAATGCTCCCCACAACCCCTCAAGAATCAGCACTTCTGTTTAGCATTATTGTGTGCCATCCAGTTTTGTAAGCTACAGAAATTCTGACTTACCCCCAGACAGTTCATGTAAATTATGTTAATGATTACCGTCCGCTCTCTGCCAAGAACCGTACTGATGCTGCTACCTTTGCTTCATGTAATCAATTCTTTCCTTTGCTTCTAGTTTGTTTGTAATGAGCCTTAATGTAAAACTGCATTAGAAAGCAGCATCTCCCTCCCCTTCCCTTTATATTTTGAGTGATGATTGTTTCTGATGTGAAGACTCTAGATCTTTGAATTGGATATGCTGTCAATGCATCCTTTTCCAAAAAAGTGATCGTGCTTGTCAAAGACAGTTTTGGCATCTGGGTGAAGAGAAGTAAACTTCAGGGGTTTCAGGTACCTCCTCTTGGCTTTGCTTTGATTTACATTTTATGATCAACTGTATCTCTCAACAGCAAGTACGTTGAGTTACTGTTATATAGTATATAGGTGCAATGCCTAGAAAACAGCTTTTCTTCTCGTTGTAAGGAAGTAAAGATAGATGACTATGGATGACGTTCAGGAGCGATAGAATTAAAAGACACATTTTTGTTCCACCTAGCATAATGGAGAGGGGATGTCTGTCTGGTAACCCAGGTCTCCTGCATGATAGTTCATTTTTGGCTAGGACATAATCAAGCTGTCTTATGTGTGCGGTTGCTTGTTTGTGTCTGTATCATGCTACTGTGTAATGTCCAACCTGAATTAATACAGCTGGAGCAGATGCTAAATGACTGTATCCAAGTCACTTGTGTCCTATTTTACACTTCACTTCATGATCTGTGTGAGGCTGTGTGAACATTTGATATCCATTTTGGAGTCTCACCATATGCCCTCACATTTATAGGCTATAAATCCATAATCAACTACTCAGTGGATATTGGTATTGCTTCTCTCAACTGCATATGTGAGAGAAAGCGTTTGGAAATAACCTTTATGACTAAATGTGCTTACATGAATGACCACTGAAGAATCCGAAATGTTGTTTCATGTAACACTCTACCAATGGGGACAAAAAAGAAAGTAGGGGACTGACTAAACATATTGGATAGTTTATGTAAACTTCTGGGAGAGTACTCTTATACCCATGAATTCCATTCACAGGATTTGAAACAAAATCTCCAAATGTGTGTACAAAACTTTTTTCATTACTGCATAACTTCCTGTAGGAAAAATAATGATTAAAAAAATCCTTTCAGCATTGCCTGTCTTTTAAAAGAGAGTCCCTTTTGTCTGTTGAAGATCAAAAAATAGGAAACTATGTTATTTTCTACTATGTGTTCCCTTCCCATAGGACATTCAAACACCCCACACTTTTCCATTCTTTGTCCTGCAGTTCTTACTTTCTTAAATCAGCTCTTCTTCCCTTCCTGTTTTCCTATTTCCAAAGTAAAAAGTTTGTTAAAACACCACATTCAGTTCTTTGTCCCCCTCCCACCCCATTAAACACGTGAAATGTCGTATCAGATGGTTGGCACTTCTCCAAAAAGAATTTTTTTCTTCATTATTAGCAATCGTTGTGGTAAAATGGGGCAGCTCAGACACCTCTCTGAGCAGACTTCTGTAAATAATACTTTCACCAGCAGTCACAGATACCCTAATTTTCAGTGGTTTTGAGGCTGTGGCTTCCTTTGCATTTTAATGCTATATGCTTTGTACAGTGGTCATAGCATAGCTTGGTCACACAAAGTGAGTTTTGTATTGTAGGAGAGTAGTAAGACACAGTATAAACATGGAGAAATTGCTTTGCCTTTTTATTCCTCAGTACGTTCCAGAAAATGGGTTTTATTACTGGCAACCCCTCTGAAGTACTGTCAAGATTAATAGAGTGCTGAAAAATGCTATTTATGTAAATAGGGTAGATCATGTTATGCATCAAAGGCCTCCTCTTGAAGGACTACATGATTAATCTTTACTTACATGAGTAGCTGTGCTGATTCCAGTAGGTTATAGTATTGTTGCAGGGCAATATCTAGTTACATATAAGCAAGTTATTTGCGGCTCTGCTCTTCACATGAATGCTTTCTTCCTCTCTGTCTCTTTAAGAAATTGAATCTTCATTGACTTACAGATGACTGTATCGGATTCATAAAATAGTCTTTCACTTCTCTCTGGGCATATGCTGTATCATGAATTGTCTCCTTAGAGACAGCAGGCCACCTCATTATGGTTACAATAGACAAATTCCTAAGCATGTGGTCTGCTTTTATGGCCTTGACTTGTACATTTTTTACCTCAGAGACTTGCCACTCATGTTGACACAGATTTGTTTTGTGTGATGAAGTGATAAAATCAATGAAGAGGACACATGTGCTTCTCGAGCTTTCAGAAAGACTTTATTATTTATTGTTTATTGTTGTAACTTAAATCCACTCAAAATTTTTCTGCAAAGGTACATTTACTTTTTGGATTTGTTTTATTCTGCCTGCAGCTTAGAAGTTGCTCTTAGTGCATACCATACATGTTAGCTTTCCAAAAGTTGCTCTGGAAAATAGAGTGAATATAAATCTCTATGTCTTTGCAAGAACTATACCCAAGGGGTAGGGGAGAAGGATTGAGTAAACAATTTTAGAAAAACAAGCAACCTGAATGCTAAGCATTCCTGTGTTATTCCTATTATCTTTCTGCCCCCCAAAATACGTTGCTATTTAAACAGATAAAGAGAGCCAGAGAATATTTTTTATCCTTCTATCTTAAGACATAACAGTAACCAGAGCTTTATGATAAAATTTTCATGATTATTTTTGGCAGTTTAAAAAAAAAAAAGGAAGTAAAAACCACTTGTTTACAGTAAAAAGCAAACAAAAAACATTACTATGGCATGGGCTGAAGAATGAGAATGTAATTTCTGAGGAAGCTGAAAGTTTACAGCACCCATAGTTCCAGATACCTGAGAAGAGTACACAGCAGTCAGCTTTGTCAATGCAGAAAGTAAATTTATTGAAACAATCTAGAATAGGCTGAATGACAGAAATTATGCCACAGGCATAAATGGTATGGCCACAGAGAATTTTGCCAACCACCCTTTAAAAGAACCAAAGTTCAGTTATATGTAAGAAGAGATTTGAAAGGAACTTTTGTAGAAAATAGATTTTTATTGAACATTACAGAAGTATTTGTAGGATGAGAAATCTTGGATAAAGTATCTCAGTCCATAGGTTTTTGTGTTAAGTTTCCTCAAGTCGTTTCCCCTGGTTACTCAGCCCTAAGAAACAAGGGGACAAGCTATAATTTGGATGCATTTATAATCAGCCTAAGTTGGTGAGAGTCTCATTGATTTGGTAAAATAAGAGTAACTATTAGCATTTTGTTGGTATTTGCAAACACTTTTAAGCTTTTTATGGAATAAGCAGTTGTAGGTTGCTGGACCATTTTCAAATGTACCCCTTCTTTAGCTGGAAGAGTGATATTAGACAAATTATTTGTCTTTTTCTTGCTTCTTACATATGGCTCAACTTAGCCCATATGACCGGCAGGGTCCATTCAAACGTAATTTGATGGGAGCCCTGAAGAGAAACGGAAAAATCTGATTAAAGTGATTTTTGAGACTGTGAATCTGACTGGCAGACCAGAGCGTAGATCACTGGCTGGTGTATTTAGAAGGTTTTGTTTGATAAACATATAACTGATTACACTCAATAAGTTAGTCTGTCAAAATGTAGATTGTCTGGAAGAAATAGGTGAAAGGATGAAAAAGAACTGGCTCAAACTTTAAATTGGGGAGACAGAAGAAATGAAAAATTTGAGAGACAAGATGAAAAAAGTTAAACTTGCTGGAAGACTGACCTCTGCCTTGATTGAGGGCATCTGACCACTGTTTTTTAAGATAGTGTGAAACAATGGTGTCCTGCTCGACTTCTATCTACCCCAAGACACACATTACATCTTGTTTTTATTATCTTTGATTAACCAGGATTTTTATAGTTGAGGACCTTGCTACTGAGATACAAATATAGACCACTGCAATGCATCATTTTGCCGAGGGCTTAATATGGTGGTATCTCAGAAGCAATAGCTGGGGCAGCATGCCGAAATGTGATGCGGAACATGACTATTTGAGAGAACAACATGGGCTGGTGCTCAGCGAACTGTATTTGTCATCTCCTTGGGTGTTTGGTTTTTTCTTTTTTTTTTTAATATGTTTAAAATTAATCTTACTTGAAGGGCTCTTTTTTCCTGCCTACCCACCACATTTATAATTTATCAGGAATTCTACACTGAAAAGGTCAAGAATAACAGTCCCATTCAGAGGCATGGATTAGAAATGAGACCCAGGATCTAAATGCTTGTTCCAGAAGACAATACACCAACACTGAACCAGCCCATGTTGTTTTTTGTCTCTGGTGAGACACTCTGCCACGAGAAGCTCTGTCACAAATCCACTTCCAATCTTTGTAAACTTTATGTAAAACAATTGCTATCTCAGAAGATTCACGTAAGTATATCGGCATGGAAAGATTATGCAGAGCTTTTAAACTCATTTCATTTACAAATATTCATTGTGTAAGAATTTTGGCAGATAAATCTTGGCGAAGAAAGGGTAGAAATAGGTTAGGGGATAAATTAACATTCTACTGAATGAATTGACACTCTTCACCTTGTTTGTTTCTTTATTTGCATCATCTTGGAGAATATGTAGGTCTTTACAGCCCAAGCCTTAAAAACTTGCTTGCTTTTAACTTACTGTAGATGGCCTTGCTGACTCCAGTGAGACTATCTGGTAGCATGTGAAGTCAGGCATGTGCATACACCATTTGCGAAGTCATGACATATTTTTAAATTAGTGACTAGAATACAGAGGCCATGGTTCTTGGTGGTGACCCCCTGTGCTGTACTCCAGTAAGAGAAGTTACTTTGTCTATGAATTTCTAATAAGTTCCGAGAATAGAAATCCTGAGGTGCTCAAACCCAACCCACTATGAATTTCAGGGCTTGCAAAATCATGCAAAACATTTCTTAAGCAAGTCACGCCCCTGCCCCTTCCACCCCACGCACCCCAACTGTGTGAAACATTTGAAAAAGAATATGTGCATGCTGTTTAGTATACTCTCAGTCCTTAAGAGGAGTGTGATTATTTTCAATTGATGCACTTAAGTATCTACAGAATTATAAAATATTATAATAGAAATATCTTGTTTTATATTTGTCAAGCACAATGAGGATTTGGGAAAAAAATAAACAAAAACAAAATCCAAACCTGAGTACTAAAAATTGTACTAACCCTATTCTCAACTTTGAGTGACTCTGGCTCTTCAGTGTTTCATGGTATTATCCAATGCTTTTAGAACAATTTACTTATCAATGTATTTTGAAACACTTTTTTTTTTTTTTTTCCTATTGTCTCTAGCAACAGTTTTATTGAACGCTCATGTTTACTTACTGAAGTGCATTTCACTTGGAATGGAAATGCAAAACATTAGTGCAGGCTTTGTGAAATTTACCACTTCTCTGATATGTGAAAAGTACTTGAGATAAGGACATCCTTTCAATAGTACTGGGAGGGGGGGAACACATAAGCTCTTCAAACAAATATAGACTGTTTATTTGTCAGTGTTGTCTATATTTAACAGGCTCACTGATTCTGTATGCTCTTTGTCAAAGTTTAATTCTACTGATTTCTTCAAAGATAATATCTTTTTCCTAGCTGTACTAAAATATCTTTTTTTGCTCTGCTGCTTTTATTTGTCAGTAATAAGAATGAAAAACTAATATATCAAGGGAGCTAAGCTATGAAGGGCTATGCAAAACTAGAACAGGTGCAAAATTTTAGGTTTTTACTTCATCAAAACATTATTTGGCTAAATCACTTGATGTTTCCTTAGTTGGCAGTTTGGTACAATCATGCTCTGAATTTTCAATATTTCCATTGTATAAATTAGCGAGGCCCTAAATCTCTACATTTTGTTTAAATAGCAAATGGAAGTGGCATTTATAATCTACAAAGCATTAAAACTGCTTACAGATTACTTACATCCGTGGCTTATAACCTCTTTGATTTGTGGATCTCTAAGTGGAGGCATGTATCTCTCTGCAGCAAATGTTAACTTACTGCAGTAGGCTTCCTTTTCATAACAAGGTTGTGTGAACCCAAAGGGTCTGCAGACCACATGTTGAAAATTATTGATCTACATTATTTATATATGACTTGTTCACTGCTGAAGTGTTCCTGCTTTTGAGATGACTCAGTAACACCATGCAATAGTTTGCAGGAAGGAACTGGAAAAAGAAAATGTAACCCTTAAAAGGGGACTTTTAGATCAATAAAATGTTTCCACAATTCAGGAATTAGACCTTCTTCTTACCAGTAATGATACAATCTCCAAAAATTATGAATGGATGTCCATTTTATACATGGTATGCTACAATAGTTTGTTGCTATCATGGAATCACTGCAGCTGGACAATAGGTTCAGTGCTTATTTAGAAGGATGCGGGATTCAGTTTGCTTGGTGGCTGCCAATCAATCTTTGTGCACTGAACTGTTCTAAAGATATTTAGATTACATCTTCCTGTTGACTAAAAAGTCATCGTAGACATGGATCACACACACTTCTACGTTGGGCCTTCATTGAATTCTAACACAATAAATTATTGGGTTAATCTTGAGATAAACAAGGCAGCTCCCTGCCTCTTAAATTGAAGGTATAGGGTTCTGGGGATAAGATCCATTCCTTCATCGTGCTCAACACCAAACAAATTGAAATTCCCAATAACATAATGCAGGTTTTGGTTCTATAGACCAGCTTTTAAAATGTTTCTTAGTTTCTCAGGTTTTCTACTAGGCAACAAGCTGACTTCATGTTTTAGAAGATACGAGTTGTGGTAAGAGTGGTAATATTTAAAGTATGAGATACTCCTCATAATGGTGAGGATTTAGAACTGAAGGTGCATTGGGTAAAGGCAGGTGCAGAGCCTAGTGCAATCGTGTGCTGCTGGAGAGGTACTCGCACCTCCTAGGGCAAGTTGGCTTCACTGGTGAGCAGTTATACAGCAGGCAGGTGACCTGGGGTCTTTGAGGATTTCATCATTATTTCAGTAGTCAAATAAATAAAATATTTTAAAACATTTCAACATGAATATCAAACGCTAAGATGTAAAATGAACGTTTTTTTTTCCTCCAATATTCATGTGAGCAAGCAGCTAATTCTCTTGGTGTGTTTATAAGATTACATTCAGTAATGTCAGAGATGCTGAGTTTTACGTGGTAGTGAAGCTGTTGTTTTTCTCAAAAGTATGTTCTCAAGAGTATATTGGTTCTTGAGCTATTGTTATGCTCTGTGCTTTCTGGGCTTCCTAGTGTGCCATGTTGTGATGTGAAATTCTTTTAAATGTTAAGAAAACCCTTTTTTTTTTTGTTTTGGTTTGTTCTTTGATCACTTTCCATCAGCTGTTTTTTACTGGTTTCAGAAGATGATAAAAATGACAAGTTTTGAGGCTTAATAGCTCTTTATGGAGGATGTAGGAGTAAGTAAAATGAGTATTTCTTACATATTTTAAAATATTATTTATACTAACAAAAGTTAATGAATAAAATGAAGTAACTTGTCCAGAAAAGACCAGATGATTTGTTTATAACTACAGCATACTTTTGGAAAATTGCTTTTTAAGATGTTGAACTTCTAGATTTTGTTAATATATCATATAAGCTTTTCTGGGTGTCTTGTTGCATAAGCTGCTTGTCTGTAGGCCACACTCTCTAACAGAAGTGTCTATATAAGCAGTCGTTCTGAAGCGCTGATTCTGTTATTTGATTTGGGATTAAACAGTCTGTTGCAAGCCATCTGTTTCCCTATGCATGTGTCCTTGAGAGGTTAGATTTCCACAGCTATTGCCCCATAACTTTAGCCGGTGTTTGAAAGATCAGAATTAGCTGAGACATATGCCACTGAAATTATCTGTCTTATCCTAGAGGACTGGCTGGTTTTTGACATCAGTGCCCATGTTGGAGAAAAGTTTACTCTCTCTCATTGCTGCTGATTGAGAACCCTGCTGCTTTTGGCCAAATGCCACGAGACGCAGGAGCACATCCTTTGATGGCATTTGAACAGTTGATGCTCGGTGAGTGCATGAAAAGCTCCATCGGCTTTTTAAGCTGCAGGTCTCCTCAAGAACCAATCCCTCCAACTGATGCTGTATTGCCCACACAGCTTATCACTGTGACAATTGGGGTCAGAAGATGATACATTTTGATGTAGGTCCAGGGTTCAGAGACTCTTTGGAGACTTAAAGAAATCTTACACGATTGTATCTCACTCTTATGCGCAATGTGTTTTGCGGTGTGTGGTTTTGTTGTTTTTTTTTTTTTTTTTGTGCTGGGTACCCATTCGTGCATCAGCACATGGGCGCTGGATGTATGTGTGATGCACGTATTACTACTAAAGGACCAAGCGCCGCGGTGATCTAGCCCTGTCAGTTTGGTTTAGATGTTGAAAAGAGCTCAGGCTGGAGAGCGGGTGCTTGAAGGCACTGTAGAAGCCAGTGCGTGATAAGCTGCCTCTCAGTACCGTGTTGTCACAGGTGTAATTAGTGCAGCTGCTTAAGCTTGGGGTCCTCAGGATGTAACTGTGTCACAAGCCAAATAGGGCCTCGCAGGTCTATACCAGCCCTCTAAAAGCTATCTAGAAAACCACTCACAAAATACCACTTCTGGATCATAAGTCCTCTTCATTTCAGCTCAGGGCTGGAAACAAATTCAGATTTTCTTCTACTCTGGTATTCTATAGGCATAACGATTTCGGGGCTAGTTTCATACCATAGTCTGTAAATTTATGCTATGCCCTGTGCTACAAACCATTTATCCATTAAACATATCAGAGTTCAATGTCATTTTTCAGCCAACAGGATAGACAATCTTGTGCAGCATTATTTGTTTTCACTTGTTTTCTACTCTTGAATGTGTTCGTTTCAAGTCTTGCTTAAGATCCTAATTTCTGACAGTTCTGGAAGATATGAGTTCACAATAGGGTATTGTTGAACTGATAAATCCTATTGAACCTTATTTAATTTTCTGTGGGAATTTTTTGTTCTCTAATGTTAAAGACTGGTTTTGAAATGTTTTTGCTTTTACTCAACAATCTGACCACAGAACTACGGATGTTTCTATACTTCTGGGTGGAAATTTGCCAGCTCAGGCATTACACACAGAGCAAATCTGCATTTGTACACACAAACCAGATGACTGGTCAAGTTAACGTTTGCAGATTGGCCTGTTTATTCACACAAATGCAGTTTTTATGTGTGCAAAACTGATGTGCTTGCAATTTTTGTGGGTTGTATTAAGGGAGGCTTGCTATAAACGTATCCCCTAAAATTCAGTTTTTGATTAAAAATACTTACTATGCAATCCTCCTGATAGAGTTTCCCAATTTACATTTCCAGGTGAAAAGGAGGCTTTAAAACCTTTAAAAGCAGCCATGGAAACAGAGGCTGCACAGAGCTAGGCGGTGACATAGGGCATCACATCTAAGAGGCACTTTTAAGGGGGAGCTTGTGAAGAGCAGAAAATGATGCTCGATCTTTCTTACTGTAGAAATACTACTGGACTGCTGATGTGATCCATTACTGGAAATATTAGGATACAAGAAAAATGGGGAATTTTCATGAAAAAAAGAAAAATCTTCTACCTTTTTGCCTCCCCTCTTCCCCCTCTCTGAAAAGGGTTTTAGAAAGAATCAAGCAACTCCTTCTGTAAGCAGTAATTTAATCTCCAAATAATCAGTGAAAGAGTATTTAAAGTGTTATTTAAAGTATTTCTCTTGGATTTCAGTAATGTGCAACGCATCACACAAATATAGTAGTCTACATTTTGAAAGATGTAGTCCTAGGTCTTAATAATTCCTGCATATGGAATACCTGGGTGTGCATATGCCTGTCTACGGGTATTTGGATGCAATTCAGTCAAACTGAAAATTTTGGATTGTTGACTTTCACAAGATATTTGCTTTTGTTTACATCTAGTAAGGCTCTATTTAAAAAAATCTAGAGTTTCTGTAAAAATCTGGATTTGGTATCCATGTATATTGCTAATCCTTTACAGTGTACTATATTAACTGCATTATGAGGAATAGAGATGGGTATGAACTCCTTTTTTTGAGGGATGCACAATTTTTCCACTTTTGCAGAAGTCAAGTGCAAGTACTGCTTCTGAGCTATATGTAGCTGGCTTTCCTGTTGGTTTACGTTACAAGAAAGCTTTCTATTAGTCGTCCAATTTTCCCCTCAGGCTCTTTAGGATGTTGAATGTGGTGCAATGCTATTCCCTTCATACACAACTACATCGGTGTTAAAATGTAAATAATTTGCAGTTATTTAGTTAATAAATATCCCTAACAGTACTTTACGTGAGCCAGCTAAATTGTATAGTATACATTCTTAAATAGTGAAATTTAATTTTGGGAAGGAGGTCTTCAGTTTTTCCTAAAAATTCCAGATGTAGGCAGAGGTTGGGAACAAAAGAAACTGTTTTTCCCCACCTTCAAAATTTCCATGATACTGTATAGCAACAAAGGACTTGTTCTAAACCAGTCTCCTGTTGCCTTCTACCTGTGAGAGCATGAGTGAGCCTTACGTAATGGTGACAGCTTTATTCTTCTTTCCTGAAGACACGTTCCCAATCGAATGCCAAAATTTATATATTCTGCATTCTTGAAGTATTGTGCTCCAAGGATTTGCATCCTCATCTTATAAATAAGGAAAACAGCTTGGCAATTCAAAGAAACAGGAGAGGACTTGGTACGGACGGGAGATCTTGTGGCTTATCTTGTGTTGTTGCTGATGGGGAACATGAAAAGCCTTTTTTTCCCAAGATATCAGTACATTGAAGGCTTAATTTAGAGAAGCTTGGTTAGTCTAGAGGAAAGGATACATTTCCAAGTAAACCCAGCACTTTTAAGAAGAAACTTACAATGTTAAAAAAAAAAAAAGTCCTTTAAAGAAATCATTTCATCTGTGCTATGCTCCAACAGAAAAATGATTCTACTCATCTTGTCTATCCTCATGATTCTTTTCCTGTCATCCTGGATTTAGTGGAATAAACTGTTTCACCTCTCATGCCTTAGAGCTCATTCTAATTTAGTAGAACTTGATTTCTACGATTTCAGCACATTCAGGCTGGAATTTTCTCTTACCGATATCTTTTTTTTTTTCTGCCTCTTCCTAGTTTTTTTCTAAAGCGATTTCTTCTAATCTGTGGAAATAAGAAAGATGAAAAAGAGATGATGTTCAGCTAAATGCTAGATATAGATTCTATAGAGGAAATTTATATCTGTGCAGCAAGTCCGCATGAAATTTGTTCTGTATTTATGACTGACTTGGTGGACCAAAATGGGAGAGAAATCTTTTACCAGACCTTTGTGTAGGAGTTAATATCCTCCTTAATGAATATGCAGGCCACTGGGGGATGTTGTCCTTTAAAATTTACGTGTGTATTAAGTAATCTTAAAATCATGGTGTGCCAATACCAAACCGGTAATCAGCTTTAAGTAAGAGAATATAAACTCAGTTCAGAGTCATTCTTCCTTGAGTTTCTTTGGAAGACTGGATATAACAGGAATTAAAATAATTAAGTCTTATATAGATCTTTTGTTCTTTTTAGTATTCCATTTTTTATTCTATCTTGTTCCAGTACAGTTTATACATAGCACTGATAAAAATATTCCTAGCCAAGTTTGCTGCTAGCATCCATTTACAATAATGTAGAGCACTTGCTTCCTCTCCATTTTCTGGAGATATTTTCATCAATAACTCTTTCAAGTTTAGTCTTAATATCTTTTGTGTGTTTTCATCTCTGCATTTGATTTATTGAGTGAATGGAAGGAAACGTGACTCACCATTCTATCCTTTAGCACCTTGCTTGTCAGTAGGGAGAGTAGAAGTGATGTTTCTAAATTCCCCTCTTTATTCTTAAAGAGGTGTTTGTGTTGTTCCACTCAAGAAATTATTGCCAAGAATATTAGATGACTACTTTCAGAATTAAGCACATTAGAATATGTTGAACAAATTCTTCTATGGCACAGAGAAGCACCAAAAAGATTTTCTCTGAAAATTTTCTCTACCTTGAATTTAACTTGCAATTAATTACAAGGAAAAAGAAGAAAAATCAATTCCAAGAAAGTAGCAAAAAGAGCAGCCTGAGACTTTTGAAATGTTTTGAGGGGGAGAGGGAGTTGTTTAGCACCAACAAGCGATTGTTGCTACTGTTTCCACAGTTTTAGTAACCAGCCAGAAACATTTACCTTACTTTTGTTGTATGCTCCCTTCTAGCGATGCTTATGGCTTAGAACTATTTCTCCAAGTCTTGTTTATCTTCTCTAAAAGTGGCTACATCAGACGAACATTTGTCATAACTTTTTTTTGGTGTGTTTTAGTTTCATCAGTCTTCATGGCCCCATGGCTCTTGGCATGTAGCACAAGCACTACTGGATGATCCAATGTTTTAACTGTCAGTCACTGTGAAGTGCTCTATGACACAGGCTTACCAGCTCATAAACTGAAAGCAATGCTATTTACTGCCATTCCCAGATTCATAGATGGCTTGCAGCTTGTTACTCTTCTAGCAACACTTAAGGCCAGACACCTATGCTACTATAGATTTCTCGTGATGTTTCTTGGGTAGGGTTAGTCTTGTATGAATGCTTGTAGTGTATCATCCGATATAATGGGATTAGACCTGAGGGTGACTATATCAGCGCTCCTGACAGGTTTCTGCAATCTATTGTGCATGAACAGGTCCAATATATTTTTTGACTTCTGGATTAGTAGATTTACAGTAGTTATTGTTGTTCCTGCCGTGGCAAATTCTGAAGGAAAACCTCCTCGTTTGCTATGAAAATAAAATAATTATTATGATTTGTTAATTTTGTTCTTGCAGTTGACTGTTTTCCTTATAGGTCACTGTCTCTGTCAGCATTTTTATTCTGTTAGTGCTTTGCAGTTTGTTGAAGGTAGATGTATGTTCTGAAAATAAACTTGAATCTATTAAAGTGGCTAACATACAGTGATGTCTCTGTTTTGTAAATTGAGTTCAGGCATAGGCTATCTGTCTATTTGGCAGCAGTGGAGGTGCCTTTTTGCTTGAATTTTACTGTTGAAGCTTTTAGAGTTGCTTTCGAAGGTGGAAGAGGGGTCAGGGTAGCATCAGATTCACACATTACTGTCTTTACTGAATTTATATGAATGACCTCCTTTGAAGATTGAAGAATGTAGCACGAGTATGCATAAAGCCTCTCAAACTTTGAGGAGTGTGATCTTTTGTCTTTTGTGCATGATCTTCTAGTTGGCTATTGATATGTTTTGCTATTCAGGGATGATGAATTTGGATATATTTGATTAAAGAAAGAAATTAAAATTCAATCATCTCCACTTAGTGTCAGTGCGCCTCTGCTGAAGACTCTTTAATGTTGCTAAAATTACTGTGAGGTTAACTTGGTAGTTTTGTTTTATTGTGTTTTGGCCATGTCACCTAGCTCTGGAACTAGGCCAACCTACACTGATTACTGCCTCTTTCTAATCTGTCTAGATTGCATGCCTCAGCAGGGAGTG
The DNA here is from genome assembly GCF_000690835.1 of Fulmarus glacialis. Taxonomy (NCBI): domain Eukaryota; kingdom Metazoa; phylum Chordata; class Aves; order Procellariiformes; family Procellariidae; genus Fulmarus; species Fulmarus glacialis. Next base: position 22,620 of record NW_009195364.1, on the reverse strand, counting down.
TGGATGCTCATTCAGAAAAGCTTATCCAGTAGGCGCCAGCTAATTAATATATATTTTCTGCTTTTCTCTAAGAATTGTAATACATAAAGGACAATCAGCTTACTCATGAAATTGCAGGCACCAAGAGGGACTTAATGCAAAAGTAAGAGTACCCCATTATCTCTTTCTCATTCTGCATATCACAGCTAAAGCTATGAGAAACTAAATGCTGCATTTATGGCCTAATCCAAACGCTAAAGTCAGTGGTGGGTCTTCTGATCCTTAGTTAGTATGCTCAGAGCAATGAAAATGAAAAAAGACTAGACTTCTCCATTTTCTCCTTACTGGAAATCAATGGCAGATATGTGAGTAGGAAACAAAGTTAGGGCACAAAGGGCAAGTGCACTTTTTTCTTTACCTAATTATCCTCTTGCCTTTATTTCTAATGAATCTTTCTTTCCCCCAATACAACTAAAGCAAAACACCTAACATATAGCCTTTTCTGCAATTGGAGCAGTGGTAGCATTCTTCCAGATGAGTAACTGGCATATAGGAGTGATTTTATTTATTTATTAGAAATACTAACTAGCTCTGGTTTTTTTGAAAGATGGCTCACAAATTTATTGCTCTTTCTATCTCAGAGCATTTGACCATACTACTAATATCCTCAACAAGTTCTTGGTGATTTCTTTCAATTCTCTGCTTAACCTATCCAAATTTTGAAATAAACAATTCACATATAAAACTATTACTAAAACGTATAGACTGTACATAAACCCCACTTACTCATTCTGTGCCATGACAATTTATAATAATGGAACACTTGTGTTATTTTATTTTTCTATCAAAAATTAAATATGTTACTCCCCAGGCAAGTCAAATTTTGAGAAGTGGAAGTGATTATTGAACTCTCTCTCTCAAACAGAAATCTGGATGGAAATAGAGAGCTCCTGTTGATTCAAATATGAAATGAACCAAAAGTTTCCATTTAGCTGGGTGGGAAAGCCTCTGAATGTGTAAATCCTGTTAACAGTACAAGAATGGTGTCATTTTAAAGCTATGCAAATAGCTGCTTTTGTGCTTTCTTCCTGATAGTGTTGTAAATGAAAAAAAAAAAAAAAAAAATTTATGCTGATCATGGCAGTGGGGAAAAATATGAAAGAGCTAAGCTTAAGGAGAATTGACAAAAGACATTTCTCTGGGGGATGTTTTATGTCTCTTCATTCCTCCTTTTCTGGCTCCCACTGTCCTTGGTTGACTTCTCCATTCAACTGGGGTGCTCTCAGGTGGAATTACTTCCTTGGCTGTAGTGCCCTACCAGCCAGCAGCTGCCCGGCCTGAATCAGTTTTGCTTATATCATGGGGGAAGGAATCTTTGCATCAGGCCTGTAAATCTGAGAGTCTAATTTTTTTTTTTTCCCCCTCCAATGAAAACATAGATAGTTCTGGCTATTTTTCTTTTATTAAAAAAAAAATTGAAATGAAAATAGAATAAGTAGCTGTGCTGGTTTTGGCTGGGGTACAGTTAATTTTCTTCATAGTAACTAGTCTGGGGTATGTTTTGGATTTGTGCTGAAAACAGTGTTGATAACACAGGGATGTTTTTGTTACTGCTGAGCAGTGCTCACACAGAGTCAAGGCCTTTTCTGCTTCTCACCCCACCCCACCAGCGAGCAGGCTGGGGTGCACAAGAAGCTGGGAGGGGACACAGCCGGGACAGCTGACCCCAACTGACCAAAGGGATATTCCATACCATATGACGTCATGCTCAGCATATAAAGCTGGGGGAAGAAGAAGGAAGGAAGGGGGGGACATTTGGAGTGATGGCGTTTGTCTTCCCAAGTAACCATTATGCATGATGGAGCCCTGCTTTCCTGGAGATGGCTGAACACCTGCCTGCCGATGGGAAGTAGTGAATGAATTCCTTGGTTTGCTTTGCTTGCGTGTTGTGGCTTTTGCTTTGCCTGTTAAACTGTCTTTATCTCAATCCACGAGTTTTCTCACTTTTACTCTTCTGATTCTCTTCCCCATCCCACTGTGGGGGAGTGAGTGAATGGCTGGCGGTGCTTAGTTGCTGGCTGGGATTAAACCACGACAGTAGCAAAGATACCAGAAAATAAGGGGAATTTCTTTCATTACTTTGTAAATTTCAGGGTTCTTAAGAAATACGTGTTCAATTTTTTTTGCCTATAAGCAAACATGAACATCGTGAGGCAGCTCTGATGCACAGCTGGCAGCTTGCAAAACATATACAATATGGTCAGTAAGATAAGGTGCAGGCTCGTTAACTTAAGAAACTAATATCAGATGCCTGAAATTTAAGTAGAAAAGCACAGCAATCACTTTATTTGAACCTATGATATATACACAAACATAAGCATATATGATATACAATTTGTGTATTTCTATATGCATATGTGTGAATATGAAAATATATTAAGCACTGCATTTTTATAAGTTCTTGATATGCCTGTATTGAAAATCAGTATTTGATGTTTTCCCTACTTGCATCTTTTTTTTGCTTTTATGTTAAAATTAATTCTTTTTGTCTTGAAGGATGAATATAGGACTTTTTTCCTTGGTGCGTTTCCAACAGAAGGTAACTTGATGCTTATAACAGCTTGCCAGTCTGAGAACTGTTAAAATAAGGCTGAAAGAAAGAAAAGCTCCATTTACTGTGGAAACCCCTAGTGGGATGAAAACTATAGTTCGTTTCTTTGGATAACAAAAGATACTTCCATGTCCTCCTCACTAGCAACTTTTTTCTTTTTTTTTTTTTTTTTGACACAAAAGGCAGAATGAGGGGGCAAGCAATACCCTTAATTATAACCTCCTTTTGCACAGAATTTTATCCTACTTTGCTTGCTCTGGCTTAGTGGGATATCCTGCTCTATTTTACTTGAGTAATAAGAGATATGATTAGGGAGCATGAGTAAAGGGTTAATTTTTCCGCTTTGGATGCTGTGCGCAGTGCTTGAGGAAGGACGACAATATGCAATGCAACTTTGACCTTCTCATTGTTCTATAATGTCATTGGCTGGTTACTCTTGCATGCTTTCACAGCCTCAGCAACTTGTGCTGTGGCAAGGAGGGGTCATCACTGACCAGCCAAAACATGGAATATCTTGAAGGATAAAAAAAGGTATAAATAATTACGGGTTATTCTAGGCCTCAAAATTGATATATTGTTCTTGTACAAAGACAAGAAAAGGATGTGGCATTCACCTGTTTTCACAAGTTTGTGATGGAAGGAGGAGCAAAGTTAACACGGAGTTTACTGTTTTAAGAGTAAATCTCGCTTTACAAGAATATAAGTACTTCATATGTAAAGTGTGTGTGTATTGTTATCATTGTTGAAGATGTGTATTTTGTCATCATCTTTAACGTTATAAAATGAAGTTAACATCTTAAGCCTGCTGAAATAATTGTCATATTTCCTAGAAAAAAAAGTGGTCTGTTTTGTCTCTTTTAACAATATATCATTAAGTTCTTCAACGTTGTTGCTGCTACTGCTCCTTTTTTGTTCTCTTTTAATGTTGGTGTCATTGTCATGAAGGGGTAGGATAAAACATACACTAAGATCAAGGTTAGGGGGTGGAGAATTTTGTTCTGACACCTCTGTTCTGAGGACTGAGCAATGATCAGGAAGGGTTTTTCTTAATCTTTTAAAAAAGGGCACTATGTGCCAGGGGATGGGTGAGTGGGAAGCCCAAAATGTGGCAGTGGAAATGGAAGTAACTTCACTTAAATAACCCGAGTTTGGGCAGATATAGGTTTGCCATCAGATATATATGCATAAGTTATGCACCGCCTCTAATGGCAGAATCTGCAAACACAGATTTGCTGTAAATTAATCTTTGTGGGGAGGGAGTTAGAAGAAAATGGTTGGTGGTTAAGGAAAAACCTTAAAGGAAGAAGGTAGGTTTCTCCTGGTCTGTCTGACACTGAAGGACTACTTTCTGCTTCTGAAATGTCATCTACCTGCTTTTTGTATAGTTTATTCCACAATGCCACTCAGAGGGATGTTATCCTGAGCTGCCTATCAGTGACTGAACAGGAATCTCTAGCGATGAAGATATGAGATAAAAACTCAAATTCTGCAGTTACTGGCTGTAACAAATGCAAACTACATGCACCACAAAGAGAGAAGTTGGCATAACACCTAGTGTACCAGAATGGATCAGCAATCTGTTCTTCAGTGAAGTAAAACTTACATGCTACAGTCTTAGCGTCCTTTTCTTTTACAAGTTTACTTAGATGGTTGATCACAATATGACGCTCATTGTAAACATGCTAGCATAGTGTCAACTATAGGGGAAAGAAAAAGTAATCAATTGGAAGGCAACTTTCAGCTGGGGCAAAGTTAAGAAGAGCAGTGATACAGGTTGCATTGGTTGTCTCATCAGTTTTCCACTCTCAAAACCAAATTATTTTGTGTTGGTATGAAGATATCACAGGGATTCACCAATGTATTTTGGGTACATGTACTTGGTTATACCTGTCTGATACACTTCTGCAGTTTGTCTGTCATCTTTGTGGATTTCATAAGACCTTCGTTCTTTTAGAAGGTTTCAGGTATGGTTTTGCCTGGATGGTGTAAAAAACCAATTGCATCTTCTAAGGAAGATAATAGCTAGAACGCAATTAAGTTATATATGCCTTATCTTTTGAAGAGTCTGTGTTTCTAATATTGTTCTCAGAAAATGTTCCCTATCCGTGCCTAAAAAGCTATATATTGGCACCAAGCTAGTTATTGCATCATATACAGAGTCCAAATATATGGGCATTTGAGCTAATTTTGAAGCAACGAGGTGAAAAAAAAATACAAGAGTCAGCTAATCCCATCCCTTTGTCAATGTAAATTTCTGCAGTTTGCTTGATTCAGATTTAAATGCATGAAAAGAGAAATCTTCAGTCATTCTCTGACAAATGTACCCACAAATTATTTTTGGGAAACAACATATTTATGACATGTAGTTTCATATGAATCCTTCTTATAGCAAGTTGCTAATGACACATTGTGTGATGTGTTCTGTTTTTCAGTTTATTTGAAGCACTTAGTAGTATGATGCACTGATATAACACATGCAAAATTTTATCTAGTTAGGGCTCCACCCTAACACCCTCCCAGAAATCAGTGATTCCATAAATGTCATCTAAAAAGTGCTTTACTGCTGACTGTAAGACCCAAAAAACCAGCAGCTTTGGAAATAGACTCAGAACACAGGTGCTCTCTCTGGTAGTTCTTACTATCTCAGTTTGTGAGTTTTATTCTATTTTCATAAGAGTGAAGGTATTTACTATCAAGTCAAATGTGTTGTAGAATTATGGTAAATGCTGTTTATTTTCCTGTGCTAATAGTAATTTAAAATAAATGTATTTCTCTCAGTCTGGCAGTGTGCTTGGCACTTTACTTAAGAGAAAGATTGAAGATGTGGTTTTCTCTGTATGAAGACCTTAAGCTAATACCCGTTATGCATGCAGTCAAAATTCAGTTCAGAATAAAAGGTGTGTAGTTTTAGTTGAAAAAGTAGTAGCGAATTTAATAAGCTAACTAAAGTTATGGTAAGTGACTGTGCTTTCATGAAATTAGGTAACATGACATACAACAATAGTGACAGAAATCTGACCGTATATGAAATTTTCTGGTGAAGAAACTTATCTGAAAAGTTCCGTCATACAGCCAATTCAGTTGGTTAGTGGTAGATGCTGTATGATAACCTCTACCATGTAGAATTACAATATTCCACAATATCATACAGGAAAGGTGTGCCACGTTCTTCAAAATTTTACAATTTGGAAGATAGTCACTGATGTACTCTGTTAAATGCAGTCTAGAGGGCAGCTTTCTATCATGGGATAATCTTCCTTGCATGCAACTTATCTCAGCCACACTAACTCACTGAGTTAAAAATGAATGTGAAATTATTGTGCATTTGTACCTGGTGTACCAGATGTCTGTCTAGTGTCCACATTTGTTTTATTTGAGAGAGTTTGAATTATGTGTCCCCAGGAAAAAAAAATGTATTTGAAATATTTAACTTTGGATTTTATGCCCTTATTACCTCTTTGATTTGTGGTGTTGTACTTTTGAATGTTAAGATTAATTAGTCACAAATTATACAAGTTCTCCTAATATCTATAGATGCCAGACTTTGAAATATGAGCTTCAAAAAACTTGCAAATATTTTGGTTATTAACGTCAGCTAGCTGTTGTTAAGGGACACCAATGATGTACACTTGTATGCTGAAATTTTAAAACCAACTAAGCCATGAACAAGTTGTTCATTTATCAGAGGTGCATCTATGGGTGTGTTTGTGCAAGATGACATCTGAAATTTGGGCCTATGGAACGTGAAAGATTTTTTGTCTGCCTTGCTTAGGTTTGACACTTTTATATTGCTTACCAATTAACAGTAATAGGTTTTTATCTGAAAATTTGGAGGAGAGTTAAGATAAAATGAGAAAAGGGGCAGGAAAATTGAGTTCTGAATAACGCAATATATGTGGAAAACCTGGTGAAAATTTTGTGTTATAGGCAAAATCTGTTAATCCCAGAAACATGCGGGCATAAACTTTCATCCTTTCAATGGTGACTCTTGTTTGCTGGAGAAGCACATACCAGAAACCATTGCAAGTTCCCTAAAGTTGCTATGAACAGCCGCCAAGCATGCACACAATATAGGTCCTACGGTATGTGTTCAGATGATAAAGCACAGATTTTAATACAAAGTAAATACCGCTGTGCTTGTGGCATCATATATTCCTATGTGCATTTCTTTTTCTGTGATCTGATCGTGGTTTCTGTTGGAATCCAATGTGTCAGAATTGCAGACAGTGTTATTGCAATCATGGATACAAAGGCTTACAATGCCATTTTAAATTTTTTTTTTTTGTACATTCTGCCGGTGTGTGCTTTGTAATTATATTTTGGTTCTGCCCTATTACTTATAACTGCATAAACTGTGAAAAGTTTTAGCCAGTAATTGCTAAAGTTCACAATTGCAATATTTTTATTCTTGGTGAGGAAGAGGAGGGGAAAAAAAAGAAGGATTTTTCATGTCTCTCAGATCTATTGGCCTATTCTCCAAATGACAGGTTCCTGACTGATCAACTATACCACCTGCTACTAAAGCTCAGTAATATTAGTCTGTGCAATGGTTTCATTCTCATCTCACACCTCAGAGATCTTGAGCTCAACCCCAGGCATCCCCTGTGTGTTTAAATCAGCTTAACGGCTCATACAGTGTGCTGATTTCCTTGTAGGCCTCTGTTTTCTCAAAAAGTGATCACCTTTTGCCAATGCCCTCAGGATTAAACAGGGCAGTCTGGTTTTCCTTTTCTGCATTGGCTATACCTTTGTAGTCAATAAAAGACTAACTAGAAAAGAATCAGCTGATGAGAGAATCAATCTTCTGGAAGCCTCCCCACAGTTTTCTCATCATTTTTGTGCCGTCTGTCATCTCAGATTGTAAAATGGAAACCAAAACTCAGTATGTGGGAGGACTTTTAGTGCTCCTTGTTAACAAAAACAGTAAGACCAGGGGTTTTGATCTTATGAGTGTATAGGTAAACAGTAAGCTGTAAGTGTGCACTCTTGAAGTAGCTTTTCCATGTTTCTAATGGAGGTTTGCAAAAAATTATCAAAGAAGTATCACAAAGGTCTCATAACATACTACAGTGTAGATATCCATTCTGAGTAGGTCAGGTTAAATCTGAAGTTCTTCTATATAACAATACAGGGATATCTTACAGAACAGCTGTACCATTTACCATGGTATAAAAGCCATATAAATAAAAAAGGGCTACAAAGTATAAGTGAAGTTTTTTTTCTTTAGCTACTTGCTAAGTTAAAACAGTGGTCTGTCTTGATAACTAGTGTTACACAACAAATCTTAAGTTTTTTGAATAATAGCCTACTTCAAGATGTTTTATAATGACAGATGGACCGACTTAAAAAAGAATTGAAGGTTCATCATAATCATCATTCTTTACAGTTCTACATTTTTCATTCAAATGTATCGCAGTAATTTACAAATATTAATTCAGTGTTATAATCACCCACCCACGAAGCAGGTCAGCATCCCAGTTTTACAGAAGTTCAAAGTGGGGTACCAAAAGGTTAAGAGCTGTGAGGAATTAAGGGGACTGTTGGTATGCACCATAAGGCTCATGCTGGGGACTCTATTTTTTCCACATCATACTTTAAACTTTGTTTGAAATCTGATTTCCTTCCCTGGACTCAAAATCCAGGGATGAGTAACACAGAATGTGCAGTGGGGTTATGTTAGTGACTGGTTGACAGTCATGCAGGAGCACTGAGAGGCAGAAGTGTTTAATGGGCGTCACATAGAATAGCACAGGTGACTCCATCACCATCTTCAACAGGAAATGTCCTCTTTCTCCATCTGCAGGTGCTCTGGGCATTGACATAATGTTCCCTATGGAAGGGAAGCTCTCAAGCTTCGCATATTCTGCAGAAAGAACCCTGGCAAATATCACTTTCTTATGGTGAAGGCCTATGGCAGACCTTGGCCATCCTCTGTCTTTTGCCTGGCCATTAGACAGTGTATCTGATGTTGATGAAAAGGTTTAAATGTATTACCTGTGGTTCCTTGCTTTACTGGCAGTGCAAAAAATAAAACACAGATTTTTGTCCAATAAAGATGGTGAATTGCAAGAATTGAGACACACCCCTTTTGCAGCTTTTAGTTAGCTAAATCACAGCTAGTAGTTAGGAAACTACTAAGAATGGTAGTATCAAATACAGTTTGTCACCAGCTGTACATGTTGCTATGCTTTCATATTAAAAACACAAAGGTGAAGAAATGGAGCTTTCCCTTGGGAAAGAGGATGACATGACTTGTAATAGTTTGTGGTTTCTAGAGGAGTCCATTTCACAGCCTTGAACCAACACCTGAGAAATTCAGAAACATGGTAAAGAGGTACCTGGCTCTATTCCTCCTTTTAACAGAGATTTGGACTATGAAATATTTAGCAGGTATTGGCTCACTTAAAAGCCCAGGAGACATCATTCCAGAGCAGATAAGCTTCCCCATTAAGAACGTCTGAAAGCTTTCAAACTAACCTTCATTTATTTCAAAGCTATAGAAATATTGATGGTTAGATGTCAGCAATATATTCCACAAATATACCGGCATCCCTTTACTTGGGGCATGGTGCCACCAAGATGAGCATAACTGTGATGGCTTTTCATAGCAGTCATGGATTGCCTCATTCCTTGGCAACTCCAGATGGTCACTGATCATACAGAGTTGCTTTTGTTTCTATTTCAGAGAACTTTGCTAGAAAATCTGTTCTAGAGGACGTATCTATTGAAAGACACCCATCTTTAGGCAACCATTTCAGGGCTCTTTTAGGGGGAAACAATTTTTCTTTAACCACCAGTTTGCTTACTGTCAGGATTACTTTTAAAGACAGGAGAAACAGGAACTGTAACAACTGCATGGGTTTCAGGGGTAAGCCAACACCACAGTTTGGGCTGCTGCAAATGTTGGTCCCAGCTTCTAATCCAGCTGCTGGATTGATGATACCCACTCTAGTAATGCCAACTATCAAACCCCATGACACCTGGCAATATGTACAACGCAGGTTTTGATTATAAAGATCCTTTGTCTTTTAAATCTTGAAGTATGCTGTCACCCAGCATTAGTAGAAATTTGCTTTGCTGTCATCTAAACTTGCCATCTGCCATGTGGCTGCTCTCTTTTCTTACCCCGCCGAATTAAAGTTTCTCAAAGGCTTGTTACAGATTTAACTGCTGGTCAAAGTATCTCTCTCTTCAGGGCCACTTCAGATTCATGGCACTACAATTAAGCTCTGGAACACTGCCTAGATAATCTCATTTTGAAGACAATCTGTTTATCTGAGGTTTACATGATTTTTGTACACACTATGCTAGGAACTTTTTTGCTGAATTAGTCTCAAAATTTTATCTATGTGCTGAATCTACAACTTACCAGGTTCATGCTCTGGGAGAAAATATAATCATACGTGCTAAATATACTCCCTGCAAAGTTGTTCAGCTTGTTGTATTAATTATTTCTAGACACAGCCAAATATTCTGTTTTGAAGAGGTACTTCAAAACACATCAAAAGAGGTGATACAGTTTATCTTATTTTGTAACCTGTTAACTGGTATACTACCCTAAACATCAAACCTTACTTTATCCGTGTGTAAATAGCGTGTTCTTGGATCAAGGAGCAAAATCAGAGTCTGTAAAGGAGTGTCACAGAGTAACTCACCAACATTTTTACTGGAAATATTTTCGTTCAGAAATATGTACTGATATTTTTCTTATGGTTTAGTGAGCAAATGAACTTTATCTTTAAGATTGTAATGTTTAGATTACCAGTGCGTGGATGCATCTCCTAATATTGCAAATACTATTTGGCAATCTGCCACTGATTTCCTTTTGCAATATCTTTTAACCTCATAGACATTCTATGTTTAAATCAAGTCTGACAGAAGTTGGAATAGCCTCTATTTCCTTTTGAGCAGATGAGGACCCACCAAGGTGCAATGTGTTTGTCTTTTGGCCATTATTCTATAATGTTCTGTAGGATAGATAATTGTCATAAAGTATAGTGAAAACATAAAATATTTGATTCATTAAAATAATTGAAAATTTGGGCACTCTACATGGTAGATAAAAAGGATAGATTTTCCTTAGAGCTACAGTTACAATGATTGGACCAGAATACCACAAGAAATGATGTCTTCATAGTTTTGTTTCCAGTCTGTTGAATTTGTTATTTTCTTCCTTACCTGTAAAACAAAACACGAGAAACCCAAGCTCCAAAGATAACAGTGAGAGGTGCAAACTGCCCAGGTCCATGACCTGTTGTCAGTCCAGCTCACCCTTTTCAGAGAGTACCGAAATTTAGAAACAAAAAATGAAATGGGGTCGTCATCTGCTCACCACTTTTTTTGTCTGTTTGTCTGACAATGGTTATAATGCATGACTCTGACTTCTGCATGAAGGTCCTGACAACATTTAGTGTAAGAATTTCTTGTCACAGCTTTTACCTTCTGTAAATTGGTTAATCTCATACAACTTGTTAAACTTAGCTTTCTCTCTGTTGTGCTACACAAAATGACTTGTTCAGGGCAGAACTTAAGATGAAAAATATTCTCAAATCAAAACCCCTTCAAGATTTGCTTTTTGTTGTCCCAAGGTAATTTTCTTGCTGCAAATGCATTTCTTGGATAGCTTACTCAGAATATCCTCTCTTCTTATTGCTAATCCAACCTTATGTGCCATGGCATCAAAGCCCCCCACAATTCACCTCTTGGAATGCTCAGAAGCTAACATCCAATTAAACCCAGAAAAAGTCTTCCATCTCCTGAGCATGCATATCGTAGAGGACCTAATTTAAAACAGGCTAGAGTATAGGTTTATATTGTGAGGCATCTTTTCTGCATGCAAAGCAGTCTTGATAAAATGAGATACCTACATAAGCACACAAAATCTCTAGGTATAGCTCAATTAATTGAAGGTAGGAGAATTGTTCTTTGGCTCCCCATGAGTCACATATCATGGCTTTTACTATGGGCATTTGCTACAATGGCTATCATTTCCGTTGTCTCATCAGAGAATAGTTGTCCAGATGTGTTCATTGCAGTCTTGTGTCCGTTGGCACAAAGGCACAGGATTAGGAGTGCAACAAACAAGTCATTCCTACACTGGAGGGGAAAAAATGAATAATGTGAAGAAACAACTGAATGGATAAGGATTAGCATTTACTCCGTGTAACAGTCAGTCCAGATTGCAGAAATAATGGTGTACCTGTCAATCATTGGCTTAGCTAAAACGTTGCATGCATCAACATCTGCCAGTATTGTCATGTGGAACCTTTCAGAACATTATGTAAAGAATAGAAATCTTTGCTAAAACTGTCTTTATTTTTCACTTGTTTGAATATTTCTCACATATAGTAAATGTAAAAAGATAAACTGAATGAATGGAATGCAGCAAAGATGGGGAACAGAATATAAAAGACAGGCTAGAGAACACAGAGTCTCCACAGCAGAAAATGAATGATGTGTTACGAATTTGTTAGAACTATGTTATGTAGAGTTGAAATATACTTAACTGCTTGTGTGTGTAAGGTAGAGTTTAAGTTAATGTCAGGATTGCATCACTGCAGCCTTTGGGAACAGAAGCATATTTTTGTGGTATGTAAGGAATGTAGGTGTTCTGCAGGCACCTAAGTGCAGGAGATGATCTGCAAACACTCTCCCTTAGCAGACAGGTAAACTGACTTGTTAGCAGGATGAGCTCTTGTGTGCTGAAGTGTGTGACACTCCTTCTCAGAGCACCTTCATCTACTCTCTAGTAAACAACTGTTGGACACTTTCACATGAGATGAAGAAGCAATCAAGAAAAGGATTCTTGGTCAAAAATTGTATTTAAAATTTGTTGGGAAATGGTATTTTGCTGAACTCAAACAGATTTGTGACAAAGGATCAATTTTAATTTTTCATTCTCATTTTTGTGGAGAGAAAATGTCTTATTTTGTCAAGAAAAATTTCAGCCTGGGTTAAAAATGATATATTGTTTAAAAAGACAAGCTAGTTATAGCAAAAAAGCAAAACCAAGCTAGATATTTCAGATTGTTAAAACAAGGAATGCTTCAAGTAGGTAGATCTGATTCATTTTGTTGCTTGAAAAAAGTGGGGTTTACATTTCTGATTTGGGAATTAGAAACAGTCTGATATGGTAAAAAAGAAATCTTGAAAGTTCTATTAGGGTAAGAAAACAGCTTTCTATCAACTTGTTCCTGCTATAACATGTTCTATTTTGAGGGCAGGTTTTGTGTCACCATTTCCACTGATATGTGGAGAGAGAAACTGTTGCTTCCCCTTTCCTTTCAGGTTTAATATCAAGTATTAATTAAAATATGGTTTACCTTTAAAACAAACTTATGTGTCAAGTTTCAGAGCTAGAAAAAGCTGCTTAATGCAAAACCAAATTTTGTTTGCCAGTTGTTTCTGAAAATTACTTTTGTTAACAAAAGATGTGATAATTTGATGGATGCTGCAGTGATGCCTAAGGAACTACTAAACTACAAACATTAACAATGGCAGCCATTTTTCAAAATTAAAAAGAAAAAAGTCCTTATCAACACATTCACAGTCTTGTCTTTCCAATCCATCTGTGCCCATCAACCCTTGCCCATGTAGTGACCATATGGGTCATTAACAGAGAAAAGTGTCTGCTACAAGTCAGGATGATGGTCACAGATGTGAGAGAAGACTGCTCCCACATCTCTTTCCAGGTTCCTTGTTGTACTCCTTCCTTTCTCCTTCTTTGGTTCAAGATGCAAAAAATTAATGGAGAGATAAAGGTGGGAAAACAATACTTGCAGCTTTTAATAGTTTTAAAAAATTGTTCTTTATTATTTACTCTTGCTCAGTTGTTTAATAATGTCTTTTTTTCACTCCCAGTATTTTGTGTCATGTCTTTTTTTCCTCACTGTTCTTTCTATTCTCTTTCTGGTCATTGGGCTAGTTTTTCTTCGTGTTTGTTTGTTTGTTTTTGTTGGTTTGTTTTTGGGTTTTTTTTGCCTAGAATGAGAGTAGTTTTTCTGGTTTGATTTCAATTCCTATACATTTTCCTCTGACATGAATGTGAGTAAGGGGATGATTTTGAGCTATCCTTTTGCTTTTAGCTCTCTTTTCTTGATCTTTTCTCTAAATCCCTTTGGCTTGGCCTAAATTCCTTCTCTTGCCAGCTCTACCTTCTCTTGTTTCCCTCTAGCCTCCGCATACCAGTTTCAATCCTCGCAGCTGTCCTTGTAGCTGCACAATTTTTTTTTTCTTGCCTCCTTCCCCCTCATTGCTGCGAGAGCTTCTTTGAATAAGAGAGAAAGAGGCAACCTTGCCATCGTTCATCAGCGATGCAGCAGCTTCAGCTCACTTTGAAAGGGACCATGAAAGAGCAGAGAACAGTAAGGAAAAAGGTTATGGGTTAAGTGTCCTAAAAGGACTGGGGGGAAAAAAAACCCAAAAGGATGGCCAATCAAGGTGAGGAGAATGAAGAAAAAGAGAATATTTGGGAGGAGAACAGAGGAAATCCAAAGTGACTAAAGGCAAAGAGAAAAGAGGTGGTGATGAATAGAGGAGGAGAAGAGGAAAAGGGTGGCAATCTGGATTAATCCAGTTTGATGAAACTTTCCAGTAGAAAGTAAGGTAGAAAAGATAGGGGCTGTAGATCCCACTACCTAGTTTTGTTCCTCCCTCCTTCTGCTCCCCCTGGTTAGCACTAACTCAGAGCCCAGGGGAGGAAGCATGTGCAGGGGATTCACTCAGATTTGGCATGCTTTTTTTTGGCTGGCTTTTTTTCCTCCTCTTTTATTTATTTATTTTTCTTTTTTTTCCCTGGCATTGCACTTGCTCTGTGCTAGCAGAGATCCGTTCTGCAAGGTCATTTGACTGTGTTCTCAGAATTGCTGAATGGTGCATTGATCTCATAATTATTCAGTGACTGTAGTTACTTCTGAGGTTTTGTTGCTTTATGAAGTACATGATGAAAATATTGGAGAGCGTGGTGAAGCACTGAAATAACAGAAAAGGCAGCAGTAGTGTAGAGGTGTTTTTACAGTTGTTTTCTTCAGCCATGGTTTCTCTGTCTCTTCAAAACTAGATACAGAACATTTTTAGAGACACAAGAGATGCACACTAGTCTTCCACTGAAAGTCAAAGGGAGCCTTTGAAATTGTTCCTTAACTGTATAAAACATACTCTGTATTTGTTTTGTGATAGAAATTAAAATTTGTTTATGCAGTGGAGTAGATCTTATTTATTGCATTAAGATCTAAAATTTACTTGGTCACAAAACATTTCAGGGCTCTTAGGCAATAATAAAAAATATAATAGGAAATGTAAATTTTTTTGCATAGTTCGTGTTGTTATTTTGTATTATTTATATTATAGTTGTACTTCAGAGTCTCTGTGAAGACACTGAAATCTCACTGTGCTAGGTTCTGCACAAATACTCATGAAAAGGCAATCTTTGTCATGAAGAATTTATTATCCAAATAGGTGAGGTGAACAAGAGAAGGAAATGAGCACACATAAGAATGGACTGTTTTTTTCTAAAATCAGTCAGCAAGTCAATGGTAGAGGAACAGGCACATGATCTGTGTCTCCTTAAATCTGTCTAATGTCCGGTCCCTGGACCACATCTATTCTTCCCATGCAGTAACGTAGTGTGTTTTTCCAACTACCAGTTCTTTTTCCATCTCTGAAGCCTCCTGATTTTTAAACTTGAGCCATAACATTCTCCTCTTTGTGTCTGCAAAATTGGTTATTGTATTCCTAGTTTCTTAAAGCTTTTTTAGAGTCCCCTACCCATATCATGCACTTCTGCTGCTGCTGCTCCTTCTAGCCTCCCTGCCACCTTATGTGTAGACAGTGCTTGTGGCTTTGCTGTTCACGTGGCTTCTACCTGCAGCATCAACATCGATTTCAGAGCTGTGGTGACTGAAGAAGCAAGACCTTCTTATCCTAAAATTGAATATTAAATCTGTGAACTGAAAATCACTGTGATGAGCTTACTCCACTGGCTAGAAATGATAGAAGAAAAGAAATGTTTTATCTTAATAATGTAAAAGTTTGTTCCAATAATTTGTTTTTTGTGGTTAATAGCAATAAAAGAACTGGAGTAATCTTATAAGAAAAGCAAAAAGCATATATCAGAAACTGGGGTAATGCAGAGTCATTTTTTTAAACTAGCAAAAACAGCCAACCAAACCAGAAAACAAATACTCCCTGCTCTGAAAAAAAGAAATAAACAGTTGTGCAGTAGACTTTGCGTGACAAGGTTTTAAAGTTATGTATTAATCCACATAAAAAATTTCAAGAACTGGTTCTCCCTGTTTCTTAGGAATTTATTTATATAGCACAACTGGAAATAAAAACATATTGCTCAGTATGCGTGCAAATATCATTCTAGTATTACCACTTGGCAAATGTCTGCATGCTGCATATACACAAAGTGTTTGAGCACATAATGTGATATTTTGTGTGTTTGCTACTGCCCAGTGGTCCCTTGTGGACAGGATGTCAGATCTATTTATGTATTTCATTAGGTATTGCCCTGTTAGCCCAGTGCTAGCTTGGAAAAAGCATATACCCCTATGCTGTTGTTATAGAAGGAATGTTTCTACCATGTAAGCAAAAAGATGCCCTGTGCTTTTGGAAATGAAGGTTGTCAGCCCTGTTCTCCAAGTCACATGCGTATAACTAGCTGCTGACCATGTATGTATGTATTCAGCCACCAGCTTGTATGCACTGGAAAGCTTTTTCTCTTAAAGAATTTCTTTGTTCTGTTTTTATTTCTATAAAATTACTAATGTTCCCAGAAACTCATAAGCATACACAAACCTGAACCACTTCACCTACTCTCAGAGATATGACAAGCTTATTTTCAAGTGTACAGTTCTCCTACAGCTGCTCTACAAAAGATCATATTTATAAAGCCGATCTCTTATCTGAAGGAGTAGCTTCATTATTCTACTTCATTGCCTGATAGCCCCAACTCCGAGAGCTGTGTGAATGGTAACCACAAAGCTGTTCCATTATTTAACTCTAAGCTGCTCTCCATGACTCTCTCTGGGTGGATTTCATCATTTTCCTCCATGTAGGATTTTTTAGTTTGTTCATATTTGAAGAGAAAAACAAAGAGGTATAGAGAATAAAAAACTTGGTAAGGCCAATTTTACCAGCCTTGGAGCCCCTGCAAAGCCATTCATTTGACGCCCTTGATTATGGTAAAGGTGAAAGTTACCACTTTCGTTCTTTTTTCCTTAAAAGGTGCTTTGTTTCGAGTGAGAGCAATGATAAAAGTCAACACTGGCTTTCAGGTTTGAGCTGTATGGGCTGAAATTTTGACCGTTTAATTTTATGTGAAAATATTTGAAGTTCTTGCTTTTCACGGTTGGGCAGACTACAATGTTTACAGGATATTTACAAGCAATAACTATTATTTTTACAAACACATTAATAGTATGCATTTCTGGGTGACTTGTAGGGCAAAGGCAGTTTAAATCCAGCTATTTCTTTCTGAGTTGAAAATAAGACTTGAATCTAAAGTAAAAGTAAATTCTCATGAAGTGAAACTGATTTTGAACAGATATTTTATTACATTAAGTGCTTTCTTGTTTTTATCTGATCTATACAACTGCTATTTTACAGTTTTTACAAATTAACAAATTTGCAAATTTAGATTTGGCATTTACAAATTAAAGCATTATAAATGTTATCTCCCATCATTTTGACATTTGTGAAAGGAAGCTTCTCATACACATACTTTTTTTTTTTTAAATCAGAAGTAACAGTATTCTGCTTTAAGTTTTTGAATAACCTTCATGAAATTGCTTGTATAATCTGATTTATGATACATATTAGCTGTGGATTCAAATCTGTATTTATTGGGGGAAGAAAGGGTTGATAACCTTCCCTATTAGCAATTAACAATAGGCAGTGATATGCCTTTCCCACCAGCACTGCCTGAGGCAGGGTGGGGACTCCATCACATACTGCAGTACTGGCTGCAGTGCTCCCTCTTTGCCAGTTTACATCGTGGCTGCTTCCATGTTTAGTGGTGCAGTCCTTTCCATATGCCTCTAAGCCAGTGACTAGGCTCAGAACCTCAGCAAATGTTAAAATCCCCTTTCTGGAGAGATGGCAAGTCTTCATTAGTAGATTATTGTCCAGTAATTGCTAAACGCTTATTACCTGAGTTGTAATTCAGACATTTTTTTCCTACAACCCTAATGCAGGGGGTTAAAGATATCACTATAACTCTTCAGCCCATGGCACCATCGCTTCCTAGACTTGGCAACCAGGCTTGTGGGAGGGCAGTAGTAGTCCAGTTTTTATCTATAACAACAAAAATATTTGTCTAACTGACAGAAGTTCAACAGCCTTCCTGATGCTGTAGCCCGATGGGCAGGCAGTAAGTGTCGCGAGGCAAAGCTCCTTCATCTGCTGGCTCAAATCGCACAGGAGCTACTGGGACGATGAAAAATAAAAAGATGGTTTTTCACCCATGATGGGACTACTGTGGAGGAAAGCCACAGAGATTTTTATTTTGTTAGAGACATCTATTCAATCAGAAGACAACGGGTAGAGGAATAAGGAGCTGAGTGGCACAACTGCCGTGGAGATATTCTAGGCCAGAGTATTGTAGGATGGACTCAGGGAATTGTAAACACAGACCTATCATGATAATTCCCTCACATTTGTCAGCCTCTAGGCATTATTCAAATAGTAATATGAAAGAACAATATTGATTGTGGACTTTTTTTTCCATATAGTTCCTGCTGTAAACATCTGCCTTTGGTTCCCCCCTTCACCTGTGAGGTTTAAATTACAGTCTTGTCAGTGAATAATTATTTTGTGTGTTGTGAATCTCTTGTGATATAAACAGATTTCCTTTGCATGTGCGCTAAGTGAACTGAGTTGACGTGAAAACTGCTTCTCTAAAGGTTGTTTTACAGTGTTTGGAAAATGCTACTGAGACTTCAAAAGACTTTATTTTTAATATAGCAAAGACTCGTACACCATCTTTAAGCAAGTGATAGTGGTTTTTTTTTCCCCACTGGACTGTATATATGCTTAAAATTAAGTAAGTGCTTAGGTTTTTACAGGAATGGTAGGGGTGAGATGACAGGAGGGGCACTTTAATCTATTTCAACTGACTACCTAGCCGTCCTGAGAAATTATGCTTTCTAGAGAAGACAAAAAATATGTTCTGTATTTGAAAATAATTTAATTTATAGCTCAAAATATTTTTCCTGAATGCCTAGACATATAGAAAAGATTCTCTTAACCCTCTAGCCTTCATCCTCTGTAACTCAATTTCAAGGTGTTTGGGGGTTTTTTTTGTTGTGTGGTTTTGGGTTCTTTTCTTGGTGTTTTTTGTTTGGTTTTTTTGGGGGTTTTTTTGTTGGTTTTTTTTTTTTAAATGCTGACATTGGCTTAAATGCCAGTGTGTCCACAACTTTCTGTTGCTGTAGAAGGGAATTGTATGGACTGGAATCTCTTCTGTTATTAGTAGCCCAAAATCGAAAGGATCTTATCTCCCTTGTATACAGGCTTCAGTATCATGAGGAATGGCTGAGAACCCATGTCTTTCCCCAGATTAAAGTGGCTGTGCATGTAAAGGCCCATACAATGTTGCTTTTAAGCTTCAAATTGGCTTGAGGGCATATATTAAGGAAGTTTGTAATAACTTGAGATTTTTTTTGAAGGAATTAATTTCTCTGAGTTAGTGGAATACTCCTAAACTAGCATGGCTATGTTAGAGCAGGTTATGCTGAAAGGTGCTCAATGGCTGCCAAAGGCAGTCACAGACCTTGTTAAAACCAGTGAGCGTGCCAAGCGCTCTTTTAGACTCATCAGAAGAGTTTAGTGCTCCTGGGAGACTCTGCAGGAGCAGGGCTTAGTGGCAAGCTGTGTTTGGGCTTTTGGATTATAGCAAAAGTTTAATAAAAACTTTTAATGCTCAATTTAAAACACTCCTGGTCTGGGGATGTAACATTTGGCAAGTGTGTTATAATTGTCACAAAGGACATGATCCAGCACATGGTTAAGTCAAGGGGGCAATTTTATTGAATTCAGTAGGTGTTGGATGAAGCCCAAATTTATGAGTTAACATTGACCTGTGTTTCGGTGAGTAAAAGTTGAAACTTTGTAGCTGCTTTAAAAAAAAATTTAATTTTGGAAGGGCTTGTTTATTTTTGGAATAATCTTCAAATTAGCCTGGAGTTGTTTCTGTTTATGATGATAATGTTAAAGTGGCCTCGGACTGTCTGTACCATGTGATATTTGATGCTGACTTGGAAAATTAATTTTGCTGTAAACTAAGCAGAGATATATTATGAAAGAATCGTTTAAAAGGTCAGAGGAAGTTGAAATGTTGTCAGGATGCATGTTAAAATTTCGCTAGAAAAATGCTGGTTTCATTAATATTATTTATATGAAAATTAATAAAGTCTATGAATTTAAACAGTAACTCTATAGGATAAAACTGGTAAAATTGCTTTTCAATTGCTTTTCAATGGCCATACCAATATTATATTACTATCTGACATTGTGTTTAAAAAAAAAAAAAAATTGTATGTTGCTGCCTTCTTTCCTGCTGCTAGACCTCTTTATTCCTATATCGAAGATAGTTCTGATCATCACTTATTACTCTGGAATTAGAACTCTTCACAAAGTACTCAACAGTGCTTCATTAGGCTGTATCTCTTTTTTTTTTGTGCTGAGAGATTTTAAGGACTAGATGCAAAATTTCAAATAGCTAGACATTTCTTATGTGCATCTTCTGAGCTTTCTAAAATGAAAATAAAAACTATCCACTGACTACTTCTAGAAAGCACTGTGATTCTCTGGTTAGACTGTTTTCTTCAGTTAGCGAACGTAATTAGAGCTGGAAAATGGGTTTCTTTCCACAGATGCAACCTCATCTCTTTTCTGTGATATGTTTCTGTAAGTACAGTGTTCTACTGTACATTTTGCAATATTTGCATTTGTTTTGCAACTCTGCTCCAACCAACTTCCATTTCCAAATATAATTCCTCTTCCAGAACTGGGGAATCATAGGAATTCCCCAATCAAAAGAACATTATACTACTTCATTAGAGTTTGTCACTTGAAGGGAGGCACTTTCATTTTCTGATTACTTGTTATACGTTCTAGTGAGTGATCTGAATTGTACTTTAAAATTAAATTTTTATTGGGTGCTAATGAATTATTTATTTATTTTAAAATGTAGTCATCTGCAATCAAATTTTTTCCTTCAGTTTCTATATTTGGAATCTGCTGATAGTTACTGGAAGCTGTTTGGGGACTGGAATACTCAGCACTATTGTATTGTGATCAATAATTAAATTTAGTGCTGACATGCATCTAGTTTATGCAGCAGCCTCTGACAATCCATCCTGCAAAATTAATCCTTTCCAATTTATTTAATAGGAGACTTGAACAATAAAATAATTCAGATGAGTACCAATGCAGGATTATGTCTGGTCAATATTACTTTATTATAAATTGGGTCCACATACTCATTAGTAAATTAACTGTCAAACCTGAAAACAGCTTTTTTTTTTGTTTAAAGGTAATTATTGGTACTGAAGACAAGAAGGCACTTAACCTTGCTGTGCAGTTGTCCTTACCACAGTGTTTTTATTCGAGGCTATAACTACCCATCAAACTGCAGAGGGAAAATAATTAGAGATATTAAATGGATGGAATATTAACTATTAAAAAGCTGTGTTCATTCAAAGCTGTTAGGGTCTTTGGGATTCTTTGTCAATAAAGTGTTTCTTTCTTTGGGATTTGTTTTTTTTTCCCCAAATATTAAAAAAATATGGCTAAATCTATGAAAAAAGAAACCCAAATAAAAAATGACTGAAAACTCTGAAGAAAAGAAATCAAAATGACTAGTTTAAGTAAGAAGAAATGTTGTGTGTATTTTAAAGGAAATGAGACATTTATAAGGGAAAGTTTAGAGAAATAAAAAGTTGGTAAAATACTTGTGGGGTTTTTTTGTTTGTTTGTTTTAACGAAAATATACTCTTCAAAGAATTTTACTTAAAACAATTACCTGCTGTGAAACTGGACATTCTCCCATTTCACTGCTACCTCAGTTCAGTAGCTTACTCTGTGTTATTCCTGCTTAAGATGTTTGATTATGCCCAGTAGAGCATGTGTAAAAGCTCCTCCATTCTAAGGATTTGTGCTAAATGGGGTTTAGGATTTAAGAGTTCTGGTTTCAGTGTTGATGAATGACAGCCATTTGAATTTTTATAATTATTCCCTAAATCAAAATTCCCATTTTGAATCTGCAGGAATCTCCAGAGCCAAATAGAAGAGGTAGAACAGGTAGAACAGCAATTTTATTCTATTTTATTTAATTATTTATTTTAAGCGAAAGGCATCAGAGCTTACTGTGTGGCTGTGTGAGCGTTGAAACTTCTGGGACCTGGTCTGTATTTCAGGGCTGGCCATGAGCTCCCGCTGCCGTGCACCGTGCAGCTGGGGGTGGCAATTCTCTCTCTTGGAGCCTTGGGAGCTGACTGGCGTCTTGGCTGCTCCTGCAGCTTTGTCCTCATCTGTGCTCTGAGGGGATGTTTCTTCTCTGCCCGGCCACCTTTTCCCACCATACAAATAGGAAACGAAATTCCTCTGAAATCTCTCTCTCTAAATTAAATTTGATGATAATCAGTTGCCAAGTTCTGAAGTTACTGGTGGGACAGACACTCACTAGTATTTGTTTAAAATAACATTCCAAGTAATAAACCCTTTAATTTCCTGTGCATTTTGGAGAGTGGCCATGCTGCATGGTATACAATAAGCAGCAATAAAGATACATTTGTTTGAATTAGAATATGTGATTTTGACTAGGAAAGGCTGAGATTTACTGTATTTCTGTTTACACTGGAAGATACCTGTCAAAGTTGAGAGAGAGAAAAAGAGGGTATGAGGGGGAAAAAAACCCACGCATAAAATATTCACGCAATATTTGGCAAAAGCCTGGGAAACTAAAAAGTTGTGTTTATATGCTGTGATAAAAGTGTGGTAAAACACCTAAGAAGTAATTTTTTATT
>NW_009195363.1:0-11136 GCF_000690835.1 Fulmarus glacialis | reverse complement strand
TAATAATAATAATAAAAATTAAGATTGTTACACACATACTTCCCAATTTCTCCCTCTTCCTTGGGGTCATGCTCACCCTTTCGCTGCTCCTCCGGGTCCTAAGATTGGTGACTTCAGTTTGGTGGTGGTGGTGGGTGTTACATCAAGTCATCAAAATCTGGAGTTCTTCACAGGTAGTATGATACTGATGTTCATGGCTTCTTCTTCCTCACTCTAGGGTCCACTTGGTGTCTTTTTTATGTTTCATAACATGCTTTTACACCTTGCTTTCTATTCATTGGTCTGCAAGTCCATGAAACATGCAGATTTCCTAAATATGGTGCATTTTATGCATGTTAGATCCTTGTTATTTGCTCTCTTTGTCACCCCAAAACCATTTTTGTCCGGCTCCAAGCTTGCATTTCTTTAACTGACCATTCCATGAGGTCTGCAGTACCAGCCTGTGCCCCATCTCTTACCACCTCATGCATGCACTCCTCTATGCCGCATCCCATGTCCCCACTTCTCAAGGCTCCTGCCATCCTGCCAGACGCGTATTTCTCAGCACTACGCCATTAGGCTGAAGTCATAAATATCTCATTCAGCACAAAATAGCTACTTTTTGCTACTATTTGCGTAAAACTGAAACTATGGTTGCACCATACAATGGTAAGCAAAAAAGCCATAGCCATAGCCGGAATAAAAATTGCCATTACTGCTAAATCTGGTAAAAACAAACCTCCAGGTGGGCCAGGACAAGTTCAAAGAGAACAAACCTGGGACACCTCAGACCTGAGACCTTGCAAACTTAGTACAAAGCCCATGGCCAGCAGTGGCCACGCTGTGGTACTGGGCTACGGGGTCAGTGTGCAGGACCTGTGTCACACCTGCCCGGCCAGGCAGATGCTGAGGACATCTTGAATGGGACTCAGCACTGATGGGAGGCAACCAAGCTGAGCCCTGGATCGCCACCAGCTGCTGAGGTCTGGGACGCCCCATGCAGATGGGGACCCTTGCAGAGACACACCCACTGCCAGCACAAGGAGAATCCTCCACAGGGGCACCTGTGTTTGACCATCTCATGCTGGAGCTGCATCTCAGTCCTGGAGTCCTTCAGGAGTGAATCAGCGTTCGGCTACAAGAAGAGCAGATATAACCCCAGGGTGCCTGAGAGAACATCGAACGTTTTCTTCCTTTCCCTGAAAAAATTGGTTAAAACGCACTTTAAAAGTAAGTATAAGCAGGGGGTTTCTTGATGCACATAGAAGGAAAGGGAAAAAAGGTGATACATTTTACATTGGACAGATACTGTCGCTTCAGACTTTTCATTTCAAATTCTTGATTGCTCCATCCATCAAATTTTTTGTGGTCTAAAAAATTTAGGATTTTGAAGGTGGTTGTTAAAACTGAAATTGGAGATTACATGACACAACTCTTGGATCACTTTGGTCTTGTAACAGGGAATAAGAAGTTTTCTGGGCCCCTTCGTGAACTGGGCCCAGGGCAGCTTGGTGAACTGTTCAGGTCAGTGGACGTTGCTAGCATTGGTCACGGAGAATAAGCAATATAGGTCTGTCTAGGCGGATAGCTCAGATGAGAAAAGGAGTTCTCTTTGCTGTTCAAAAGGATGCTGGGCACTCAAGGTACCTCGGGGTGAGGAGGTGATGCTGGAGAGACGGCAGATACAGGTAGAGAGACTGCAGAGGCTAATTTGTTCTGCTGCTGCTCTGCAACAAAAAATCCAATTATTTATTTTACTGGGTTACACACTCACATGCTCTGCTTGCTGGAAGGTTAGGAAGAGAAACTGCCTCTTTTTGATAAAGTACTTTAATATCACTGAATGAAGAGGCTATACATATAGAATTAAGTTACATGTGAGCCAAGAAAGAAGAAAAACCTGAGAATAGAAAGCAAGGAAGGAGTAAAAAAAAAAAAGGGGAAATGATAGTGAGAGGTATGTGAATGAAGACAGAGGCACAGAGTGATCTTTTGTAAAAATTAAAGTTCCTACCTGACAATGAAATGTCTCAAAAGCCTCAGGGACTTCCCACGGGGGTTACAGACATGTTGTCTCAGACCCATGGTAAGGGCAGAATCTCTTTGGGAGCCATGAAACAAGATGGAAATTGGCCTCTGAACACACAGGCTGGTAAAATAAACCCAGTGCACGTGGGAGTGCCGAGGAAATGCAGGGGGAAGGCAGCTCAGAAGAAAAGCTGAAGAAAACTGCTAAGTTTATCCAAATGCAAAATTCTGTATTTTGGCTCTTCTGCAGTAGATTTGTGTCAGCGTGATGATGTTATCTGGAGGTGCACTGAGGAATGGCAGGGGTTTGTTCCTGTACCGTGGCCCGGCGCTTGCTCAGTGTATCCTACAAACCAACCCTGGAGCCAGCTTCCTCGCTGCGCGGGAATATGTTGTAGCACTGAAGCGAAATTAAATTGGACAAGTGAGATTTTAGTCCCCCAAGATCACCCCTGGACACCAGCAATTATGTATATAACTCCTCATTTTGTCTCTGTGGATCTCTGTTCTCACACCGCTCTCCGCTCAGAGGCAGCTTTCACCCCCAAAGCCTCGTGTACCACCGGTACTTGAGCCGAGGCAGGTCGGCACTTCCCCGGTGGGCACACGTGGGCGGCAGACCAAGGCCATCGCTCCTTGCTGTGTGTCCTCTCCGAGAGGGTTGTCTGCGATAGCCCACTGCAATGGTTCTGCTTCTTCCTTGCAGAGCAGCTATCGAGTTGCAAATCTCCCCAGGGAAGGTTGCTGGGGTCTGAATAGGAAGGGTACGAGACTTTGGCCAATTTCTGCAGTCCGTTCCCCTCGTACCATCCCAAACTCCATTATTGTTTTACTAGTGACAATAGAGGTCACGTCTCTGACTGCTCACTAGAATATATGTTTATGGACCCATTACTCATTAATTTATATAATCACCTTTTAAACTCCCTGATGCTGTCCTCCTTCATACCTGATTGTGAAAACAAGTTCCAGAAATTGCTCTGTAAAAGAAGTATTTTTCTCTGTGTCAAACCCTTCTCCTGCTAGTTTCAAGTACTTTTAGTATTGGTGGGTGACTGCTGTGCATTCAGCCCAATATTTCATTGTCTCATACGTCTTCTACCAAGGCCAGACTGGCAGCAGTCTTTCACTGCCACATCTGCAGAAAAAGTGACCTTTTGCCGGACACGCTGCCAAGGTAGTATCAGTGCAAAGCTACTTTATGCATGATTACACAATATTGCAATTATTAGACTATGCAAGCATGGAGATACACGAAAACTTCTTGGACAACCTCCACAGGAGCAGCAACACGTGTTTATCTCATCTCCACCAATATCAGTCCTGTGGGTGAGCATCCAGGGTGAGGGGGGCATTCTTGCTGCCGATGGTCCCTCGGGTCTCAGCTGATGAAGTCATTTTTGCCTTGAACAGCTAGTGGAAAAATTCATGGTTTTGATCAAGAAAGGGAAGCATATGGTCAGAAAGAAGCTGGAGCTAGTGTCCAACCACAGAGAAATACACCTGCAGTTGGCCAAGGAATTTGAAGGGTTCTCTTGGTATCCACTCTGCTCTGGCTGGGTGCGATAGCTGGCATGCTACTTTCACTTGCTGTAATGGTCTGTTTCTATTTGGAAGTAGATAATTGAGGGAATGGGGAAGAAACCAACCAGCTGAAGTCAGAAGTGCCTGCCCCTGCCACGCCACGTGCCCAGGATCGCTGGTAAGCGAGCCGGAGCACGGGACACCCCAGTTCCTGTGCCCCTGTTGAGATGATGGAACCAGAAGCGCACGAGGTCTGAGTGAACTTCAGGTTCGTGCAGCAGAATAAGGACTGTTCCCTCTTGTCCTAACCACTATTAGCATTCAGTCTGGGTTTTTTCTTTAAATCCTTCTCAGTGCTAACTGTGGAGCTGCTGAGCAGGGAGCAAAAGGTTCCACTTGCAAACCCTGGCCCTGCTTTGCAATCTCCTGTTGTGCTCCGCAGCATTTCATAGAATCATAGAATCATAGAATCATTAAGGTTGGAAAAGACCTCTAAGATCATCGAGTCCAACCGTTAACCCAACACCACCATGGGCACTGAGAGACAGCACTCAGACTTCAACTCCGGTAAGAGACCCAGGGCTGGAGCCTTGTGTTAGTACATTGGTAACAGGCACCGGACAACGCAAGATCATGACTAAGAATGTGCTCCCAGTTTTAACTGAGCTGCCAAACCTTTCTGCCTTCAGCAGCTGAAACTTCTCATGTCTCCTGTGCTACCTCAAAGTGTGCTCTGCTTTCAGAAAGCTGCTTCCCAACCACAATGGCAAATCCTCTCTTAAGTCAGTTTTACCTGCTCAGCATAAAATCAGAACCTGGTGACTAGTATGAATTATTCAGATTTATATTGCTATGTCTCATTATGCTTTACTGTGCTTTAAAAGACATTCAGATTAGAAGTCCTGTGCACCTGCCAGGTACTTAGGAAATTCTCCATGGATAAAATGAACATACAGCATTTCTGTGGTGTCTCAGTGTGGATGCACTATATATTTGTAAAAGCAGCACAGCTCTCCTGTCAGCTGTTTCTGCAAGCGTCTGTTGTAAAGCATGGGCAATCTGTGTAAAGACTTGGAGGATGTTCCCTGGCTGTGTTTAGTCAAGTGAGGGGGGTGTGATACAGTGGCACCTGGAGATGTGGTTCCTCAGCTGAGTGGGGTTCCTTGAAACAAAGGCATCGGAGCATGTGTTGAGGAGAGGAGAGTGGAGCCACGGCTGGCGTGAAACCGCGTCTCCTCCGGCAGCGGGACTGCAACAGCCAGGGCAGAGTCCAGATGACTCGGCAGCACTGCCAAATTCATCAAGTAAAGAGAGGCTCCTACTTATTTCTGGAGTAAAAAAAGTATCAGTGATGCAAGGTCTCTCAACTCCAAAGAGCAGAAGCCCTGAAATGCCACGGGTGCACGTGAAATTGGCACAAATGTCTTTTCTTCACCCAGTACATTTGATTAGTCATTATTTATCTGGGGAACAGCTGCAAACTTTCCTCCCTTTTCCTCAGATTAATGATGTTTATAATAACAGTAACATTGCGTGTTGATATTTATCACAGTAACAGGTAAATGAATAAGTTATCGGGCTCATAGGTATGTGGTTTTATTCTTGCCGTAGCAAAGTGCAGTGTTTACATCTTTAATGGTATGTTTCTGTATCATCAAACTCTCATTTAAATACTGTACTGCAGCACTCTGAGAGAGCCAGAGTGCATAACATAAGTCTGTTTGCTTAGATTTGGCAGATTTATGACCTTGGATCATTTCTAGTTCGTGCTTTTTTCCTTGGTTCACTGATTACAGGATTACCTTGTCATTTTGTGCTTCAGCTCATCATGTCATGTTGCAGCAGAACCAATTTATCTCATTCCTCTCATGCTGATCATCCCAACGGGCATCTGGGGGGTGGAGGTTTCCCACGTCTGGCTCTCCATCCCTTTCACTTGCATTTACATTGCGTCCCTCGCGGGGAACTGCACAATCCTCTTTGTCATCGGGACTGATCTGAGCCCCCACGAGCTTGTGGACTGTTACCTGTCCTGCTGGCCATCACTGATTTGGGTTTGTCTCTGTCTACAATGTCAATTGTGATGAGTGTTTTCTGGGTCAACTACAAGGAAATTCATTTCAGAGCCTGTTTTGCTCATCTTTACTTTGTTCATTCCTCCTCCTTCATGGAGTCCTCAGTGCTTCTGGCCATGGCCTCTGATCGTTACGTGGCCATCTGCTACCCGCTGAGATACTCCTCCATCCCCACCGGTGCCAGGATAGGCAGGATCGGGCTGGCTGCTCTGTGGAGATACCTCTTAGGAGGGCTGCCATCGCCTGCTGTCTGATCAAGCAAATGTGCAGACACCGCATTCAATAACTGGTATGACTTTGCTGTAGCCATTCTCTTTCTGACATTCATCCTCATCTTCATGTCATATATACTGATTGCTAGGGCCGTTCTGAGCATCGCATCCCAGAGGGAGCGTCTCAAGCTTTGAACAACTGCCTGGCAGTCCTGATCCTGTACATCCCCATGGTTGGTTTGTCCATGGTTCACCTGTGTGGCCAGCATGCTTGCCCTCTCATTCATGTCTACTTGGTGGTCCTCCCTGTGCTGAACCCCATCATCTACAGCATAAAAACTAAACAGATCCACAGGGGTGTGTCCTCATGCCAAGAAAGAGCTCCTGTGGTGGGACATGAGAGATGTCCCTGGCAGAGATCACTGCTCTGGGAAACACTCACTTAACATAATGATCCCAATGTCAGTTCCTCATTTGGAAAGTGCATTTGCTTTGCATCATGTGGGGCACCTACTCGGTGAAGGCATTAACAGTTATTATTTATATCCATACATTAAAACCAACTCATCAGGAATCCCAGCGGGTGGAGCGGGTCACAGCTCCCACCCGGGTCTGTCCCCCCGCCCCTGATGAGGGGCAGCCAGTTTTCTCAGGTCCACAAATTTTAGCTGGCTGTTAGAGCATTTTATAGCCCACAGTTTCTTGTAGTTATCCCTGTCCCATGACTCCTTCATATTTTTTTCCCCCCGAGTACCTGAATAGTGCTCTGTTCCATCTAAAGGCTGCACAATCAGTCACAAGCCAATTTCAGTGACAGTACAATAGTCGTGAATGATTATTTGATATCTGTCTTGCTGTTTTACTGCAGATTAAGTTTCATCTGTTCCAGATGATTTTGATAAGAGGAGCAACATGAAAATGGAAATTTAAATAATCTCAGCTGATTTCCAGCTGATTCTGTTAATGAAATCCGTAATTTGCCTGGTGTCGTACAGTGATACACACAGCTCCTGCAGCCTCTCGTGATGACCCATGCTGTTTATTGTTCTTTTTCTCCCTCATTTCTTTCTCTTCTCCTGTCCTTAGATTTGAAGATCTTGGTAGCAGGGATTATCTTTTCATTCTACACCTCTAATACTATATTAAAGTATCTGATCTATGCTTCAATGTATAGCAAAGGTACAGATACTAAGTACTACTGCTACCAATTGCTCCTCTTCCTGGGCTACATGACTGAGATGCTAAATAACAACAAAAATGCTAAATAACAACAACAACAAAAAAAACCCACTTTCAACTGCAAAATTTCAGGTAAATAAATATCAGTGCTGGACTTGTGTGCCACTTCAGTGGCCTGTCTATATCTTGATTTGTATGGATCAGCAATGATCCAATGATTAATGAATGAAATGAGTGAATGAAATTAATGAATAAAATAATTATTCAATGTCTGTGGTTCAAAGACAGCTCTGTCACTTGGGAAAATCCAGTTCTTAATTCTTTAGCCTGCTGAGAGGGCTGGAAAGAGAAACAAGTTTTAGAAACTCCCAAGGGTACTGGCAAGCAAAGGAACTGGACACACCAAAAGGAAAGGTTTCTGCTCGTAGTAAGTGACATGTCCCGAATTAACAGCCTATACTTAGGGTAAGAAAGAACTCTTCTTGGGCTTGGGCTGGTAAGTAGGAATCTCTTTGGAGAGATTAGTGATGGGAAAAACAGAAAGCAAAAAGCTGAGGTGGTTGAGAAAGGGGGTGAAGACAACATTGAGAATATTGTGGAGAACATTGAGAATGGTCATTGCATCTCAGCGGAAGACTGCTGTGGTCCAGGAGGGAGAGACGGAGAAAGAATGGGGCAGGAGAAGGGTTGTTGTTCAAAGGACAACAAGGTGAGATGACATTTTGTGTTACTGCTCGTTTTACAGCAGGGACCCAAACACTTACCCGTTGATACAGGTATTTCTGGCAAAATACCGCATGCCAAAACAGTGTCTACCTATGGAATTTTGTTTACATAGATAGAAATAAGAAGGAGGGGTGTAGTGGTTTTGGCTGGGATAGAATTAATTTTCTTCATAGTAGCTGCGTTTTCGACTTACGATGAAAATAGTGTTGGTAACACAGGGATGTTTTAGCTGTTGCTGAGCAGTGCTTGCACAGCCTCAAGGCCTTTCTGCTCCTCACGCTGCCCCGCTGGTGAGTAGCCCTGGGGTGCACAAGGAGATGGGAGGGGACACAGCCGGGACAGCTTCTTGCTTCTTATCCTGGAGAGAATTTCAGATTTAAGGCTGCCTTATTTTCTTGTGCAATCCCCGAATCAATGATCGGGCTTCATCGCTCCTTTGCCCGGCTGGTGGGAACTCGATGGGGAGTTCACTCATGCCGCAGATACAGATTTGTATTTCTTCTTTCCTTGAAATAGCTGTAGCCCCACCAGGACAAGGAATCTCCTGTCTGGCACCTCCCGTCTGGCTTCGGCACCCTGCCGGGAGTCCGAGGGTCCCTGCTTTCCCAGCCCGTGTTCTTTGGTACGGACGGGAGACAGAAACCATCGTCCTCGGTGGGCCAGGAGCGTGGGGAGGTCAGCGCATGCTGCATGCTGCCGAGTGCCCCAGCTCGCATTCGAGAGTGAGAAATACCTGATCGCTATACTTTGTTCACTTCCTAAAACCACACTGAAATGGCAGTACAACATTTTGAATAATACATGGATTTTTCATTGCGCTTTACTGAAAAATTATTCACTCAGGTAAAATCATGAGGGCAAAGCATCACTGCTTGCTGGAAAAGCTTTCACAATGACATATGCCCTCGATTGCAATCCCCAGGTCTTATTCTTCAGCCATACTGCCTTTTTCCACCAATACTTATTTTTTTGAATAGTTCTAACTCATTATGTTAGACATTTTTAGCCATTTTAGAAAACATACGCACCAAGGAAAGCCTGTATACTGATTAATAGTATTTTTCAGCACAGCATTTTAAAGCAAAATGAACTCCCTGCATCTCAGGGCAGAATTGAAAACAAGATTTTAAACCTCATCTCCTCCAGGTCTGTTTACACTTTTGCTCAGGTCTCCAGTCCTGTTTCACAAGAAGGCCACACATCCCAAGCTAGGAGGAATCTAGAAAATAAAAGACGTGCATCCCTTCCCTCCCTAACAGTCTTTAACTGAAATGAATGTGAAACACATCTGACTCCTTCCTGAGCATCAGTCAACATGCTTTGTCCTTGATGCCAACCAAAAACATCCTGCACCAGCAAGTGCAAAGCAAACAAGTCCCTAGAAAGACTCCGGGGCCTTTGGGAAGCTACGGGTGGGACGGCTGGCGGCTGTACCAGTCAGACTGCAGAAACTCCGAGGGTAGAGCTAGCAGAGGTAGTGTTTGTTGTAGCTATAAAAATATCATTATAAATACATAGCTACCGTAAGTATGTAGCTGCAAGTATGTCAGACAAATATAGTTTGTGGTGAGAGATGCTGCCTTTTATTAGATGAACTTACTGTCAGAAAAACTATAAAAATCTTTCGAACTCGCAAGCTGTTCTTCCAGTCTGAAAGGTAGCAATCTTCACAGCTAAATATAGCTTAAGACGAACGACTCTGAGATTTATGGAACATATCTCATATTTCTGTTTAATACCCGTTTTTAGCATCCAATGGAATCAGGAGTTTCCATTTTTATGGTGGTTTGCTGGTTGCCTTGAAATCCAGCTCTGAGGTAAGGTGAGGTTGCCTATGTTTTCCCATGTTTGTTCAGGACAGCTGCCCTTGGGCCGCGGGGCAGACGTGTGCCCAGCGCTGCTCCCGGGGAGCTCTGGGCAGCAGCTGGGCTCTCCATCCTCCAGAGCCTGGTGCTCGCGCGTGAGAGGCTCCGGGGGACACAGCTGCCCTGTGGTCCTTGGCCGTGTCCCAGGAGCCGGCCGAGGAGCCCTCCCGGGGAGCCACCACCGCGTCCTCCCCAGTGGTCCCAGCACCAACCCGGTAAAGCTTTTTCTGTTCATCCTTGCTGGTATGAGGGGCTGTTGATGGAGACCAGCACTGGGATCGTAGCCTCGGGCACGGATGTGCGTTGCCATTGCAGGAGGGATGCTGTGTCTTTAATAACTATTCCCAAGGCAGGAGCTGTAGGAGAAATCTTCAGCGCACCACCCGCCCCGAGCGCCTGGCTCAGCACGGCATCCCAGCGAGCTGTGCATGCAGTGGGACGTGACCGCGCAGCCCCTTTGGTGTCTGCAACTCACGGTGACCGGGCTCCTTCTCCACCCTGAACGCAGAAACGCTGCCGTGGATGTCACGCGCAGAAACGCTGCCGTGGATGTCACGCGCAGAAACGCTGCCGTGGATGTCACGCGCAGAAACGCTGCCGTGGATGTCACGCGCAGAAACGCTGCCGTGGATGTCACGCGCAGAAACGCTGCCGTGGATGTCACGCGCAGAAACGCTGCCGTGGATGTCACGCGCAGAAACGCTGCTGTGGATGTCACGCGCAGAAACGCTGCTGTGGATGTCCCTGCCTGTCAACTACTGGAGCTGGAGGTTTTCCATTTGCTTTGAACGTAGGGTGATTACCTGCTGAAATGCAATGGCAGAAACGCTCCTCCCTCCCTGGACAGGTTCTGCCTCATCTTCTCTCCATACGCCAACATCGGCCATAGGCTGCAGCTCTGCATCTGTCCCTCTCCCATTTAGGCCACTTAAGCTGTACTCTGTCCCGTCTCGGTCACTGTGGGTCACTTTGGCTGTTGATGCAGTATGCCACGACGGGGTCCAGCTGCCTGCTGCACCTTGGGAGGGTGGTTCAGTTGTGGGACTAGCGCGGGGGCTCCCTGCGGCGAGGTGTACAGCCATGGAGTGCTGACAGCCCACCGCGGGGCAGGAAGGGAGCAACAGACCCAGCCACTCATCTCAGTGTTGTTCTTCTCAACCTGTAGTTAGATTTAAAGATTGCTTTGATCTTAACTTGGGAAGCCAACGTGCAGAGATCCCGGCGTTTGGCCACCTGCTGCACATTGCTGGTTTCCCCAAAAGACAGGAGGAGGGAGGATGGCAGACGGATGGAGGGTCATGGTGGGGAGAGCTCATGCATGCAGCAAACCATCTCCTGATGTGCAGGCAGGAGCAGTTTGCTTGCCGTGAGCTGGACCCATAGCTGCCAGTTTGTAGCTGTGGCTCTAAAAGTGGAACCTGGCCCCTGTGGTGGTGATTCAAGGTCCAGCAGAAGGGCTGTATCTGTAAAAACCATAAAGACTAGAGTTTTAGCTGGTGATCCAAGTACTGCATTTCCATATGCAGACGACACCAAGTTGGGCGGGAG
>NW_009195362.1:0-9490 GCF_000690835.1 Fulmarus glacialis | reverse complement strand
TCAACACTCCCACCCGACTTGGTGTCGTCACTTTCTTACTTAGCCGAGTTGTTCCCCCCATGTTTTTGAGATGGCAGAATACTTACTGGGCAAAAGATCTTCCTTTTCTAATTAAGCTGCATTGGTTCTAGTGTGCTAAGGAAGAGAGAGCGACACTCAGCTCTCTGGACTGAAAGCAAAATTCTAATAAAACTTTTTTTTTTTTTTTTTTTTGTGAAGATAATCAAACAGGCAAGAAGGCGACAGTGTCATTTTTCTTCTTGCAGATTTTGAGTTTGTTACTCTCTACCAGATACATCTTTTGAAATCTGAAAAACATAGGAGAAATGTGGAACAGCATGCAACCATCAAGGTATATGTTTGGGCTTCTATGTTCTGGTTATTCCTCAGGATAAACATAAGCCACCAAAGTGGAAAAGGTAAATCAGTCCATGAGTTTCCCACACAGAGCACGAAGTACTGCGTAAGACATGACTTGCCTAGAATGCTGTATACACTCACTATTCATGTCCAAATATGAATCTAGACCTGAAGAGCTGTAGTGAAAAGTTGGGATAATGGAGGAAATATGAGGACTCTCAAAAATAGGTGCTGCATGTGACATGAACAATTAAGATGTGACTGCAGTGATATAAAAATGAGATTATTTTTGTTTGACTTCAGTTTTTTTCCTACTTCCATTTTCAGTATTATGACTTTCCCAGTATTATCAATTATTAGCGTTTTTAATTTTCCAATAATGTCTGAAAAATTCCTTGGAAAGAAAGAAATCTCTGGAAAGAATTAATCTTGACTACTCCTCTAAAGGGATAAAAGGCAAGACAATAAGGAAAGGGGAACATATATGCTGGGGGGGGGAATGACCAAGACAATTTTTTGCTTATTCAAATCTTTTTGTTTTGTGGAGTGACTAGGACTCGATGATCTTAGAAGTCTTTTCCAACCTTAATGATTCTATATTTAGTGTCTCCCACTCACTGGTAGTTGGTTGACTTTCTGTAAGAATGGAAATAACTTTTAGAGAAGTACTTGAATGAAAAGAGATCTGCAGGCTGATAGATAAGCTCAGAAATGCATTCCTAGGGCAGGAGAGGTAGCACTTTCCAGCTGGCTCTGCTACGTGAATAGAAAAAGTGAAACTTAACAATTGAGGAGATGAAACATAAAGAAGTGACATGATGATGCAAGATCCTAAAGGTATAAAGAAGAATGACAACCTTCATGTAATAAATGGGAAGAAAGATAAAACAGGATTTCACAGATAACAAGGCAGTTATATTTTAGAAATTAGAGTATGACTTGTATAACTATCAACAACCACAGATCTGGAATCTGAAAATTACCCACACTCTTTATTCCTCTTCCTTTATTATCAGGGAGATCCAGCAATTAAAATCCCATTGTTTCCTCACAGACTGATGAGGATGATGAGAGTCTTCCAAAGCACTGAAGAGCTGATACGGCTTAACTGGAGGGAAAGTTGTTGGTTTGCTGCCAGCTAATTACAAAACTGGCCAA
Organism: Fulmarus glacialis; assembly: GCF_000690835.1. NCBI lineage: Eukaryota > Metazoa > Chordata > Aves > Procellariiformes > Procellariidae > Fulmarus > Fulmarus glacialis. Next base: position 7,972 of record NW_009195362.1, on the reverse strand, counting down.
AAAAGTATCTATGGTGGGTGATAAAAAGGACATTTGTGAAGTCATCTTTTTGTGTCTTGTTGCAGTCTTGAATTATTTTGTATGTAGTTCCCTGTTGGCTACTTTTCCTGCCACTTCTCATCACTCTTGCTTTCTCGTGTAAATTACACCAATTTATTAGATTCCAATTTGCTGGCATGTAAGAAAGCTCACTACCTTGAATAACATGTCTGAACCTAACTCTGTCTGACAAGACAAAGTCAGAGGCACACTGCGTGCGGTGGAGACAATAAAAATATATGGCCATAACAGTATGATATATCACACGGTGATAAAGTAGAGCTAAGAGCTGCTTGAACCCTTCACAATGAAAGCACAGCTATGGCCTGTCAATTTTCAGAAGACCTTGGGAGCAGTTTTATAATCCATAATCTATTATCCTATAGAGGGGAAATTTTTATCAATCTGGTTTCCCACAGATTTTGGAAAACCTTGAAGCTGTAGTGTGTAGTCTAAAGAAGTCTGCAAAACCATATTAAAAGGTAGAGTTTATGGACCTGCTGTATGTTGCAATGCTGGGAGCTCACAAGAAAGTCTGAGATGTCCTCTCAGCTAAGAGTTTTGCAACCACCACTGTAGGATATTCTCACAGTCACTCTAATGGAATCTGTACACCATCTTCAAAAAGCTTAACCAGTCTGGTAAGTTTGGTAAACCATAAACTTATGGTTGAGTAAAAGCTTCTTCCTTTTTCTCTTTTTGATTAGATAAGGAAAAAATTATAAAATCTTGAAAAAGTGCTGCTTGTGATGCTTAATGACTTAATAAAAATGATTCCATGTTTTGAGAACGCCCTGTTAGAACAATTCGTTCTGAATCACGACTACATGCAGGTTAGCAGATTAGAATAACAGAGCTCAGAGCAACGGGAGCTATTTGCCTGTTCACAGAGAGAATTCAACACAAGCCCTACAAGACTTTTGTGATCTTTGTGCTGTATGTTCAAAAAATGAAAACCAGAGAAGAATCCACAAGCAGTAGGAAACTACCGCCCTGTAGTACCCTTTCCAAACTTTTTTTAATTTAATAAAAAAAAATCATTGCCTTTCAGAGTCCAGCCTCCTAACCATTTTGTGGAAAGGAAGAGAAGCTTCTGAAGAAAGAGGAATTGAAAAACATTTTTCTTCTGATCCAGCTACTGTCTAATCTCTGCAGCTAGTAGATGGGGAATGTGTCTTATTAAACAGACTACATGTAGGTGCATCGGTCTGTGAAAATGGGTCTGATTAAGTAGAGGAATTGCATGAATTCTGCCACTAACAATACTGATCCTTTGCCTAAAAGTAATTAGCTTATTTAAAACAAATCATCCTTTTAGCTTATTAAAATATATATGAGAGAGAAATCCAGGATATGTAATTTGGAGTTTAGCATTAAACAGCCTCATGAAGGGATTGCTCATTGGAGCTCATGTCTCTGCTCTGAGGGACTCAGATCACTACCAAGATTGCCACTTGCCTGTTGTCAAGGTATTCAGTCACACAGTCAAATGTAAATACTTCTTTTCTGGATTAGAATTGGTGCTGAACCAACTAAAGTATTACAGAAATCTGCAATTTTACAGGATTGGAGTCCTGTATGTACTCTTTCACTGATTGCAATATCAATTTGCCTAGTCCCAAATTTTAAAAACTATGGGATTTTTTAACTGCAAATCCTGTTTATTCAACAGGGGTTCTGGAAATCAAGGTGAGGTTTGTCGGTGCTAATCACAGTCTCACAATCAATTCAGAAATATCTTCCTGGAGAAGATAGGAGGCTGTCAGAGCAATTTCATAGGTAACTAAAAGAACACAGCACAGTGGCGTTCATTTCAAAGAGTTTTCTTTATTAGTGATGGTGATAATTGGGAAGTCAAGAGCCCAGTTGACTATCAGAGTTGAAATTGAGTTTACAGGACTAAAAATTAGGGGGTTTTTTTGTCAGCTCAGCAGATCTGCTGCTGAGTCACTGAGACACACTTTATTTTTCTCTGATAGTGTTGTGGTTTAAGCCCAGCCGGCAACTAAGCCCCACGCAGCTGCTCGCTCACTCCCCCGGGTGGGATGGGGGAGAGAACTGGAAGAGTAAAAATGAGAAAACTTGGGGGTTCAGATAAAGACAGTTTAACAGCTAAAGCAAAAGCTGCACACGCAAGCAAAGCAAAACCAGGAATTCATTCCCTACTTCCCATTGGCAGGCAGGTGTTCAGCCATCTCCAGGAAAGCAGGGCTCCATCATGTGTTGCAGTTACTTGGGAAGACAAATGCCATCACTTCGAACGTCCCCCCCTTCCTTCTTCTTCCCCCAGCTTTTATTGCTGAGCATGATGTTGCATGGTATGGAATATCCCTTTGGTCAGTTGGGGTCACCTGTCCCAGCTGTGTCCCCTCCCAACTCCTTGTGCACCCCCAGCCTCCTCGCTGGTGGGGTGGGGTGAGGAGCAGAAAAGGCCTTGGCTCTGCGTAAGCACTGCTCCTCAGCAGTAACGAAAACATCCCTGTGTTATCAACACTGTTTCCAGCACAAATCCAAAACATAGCCCCATACTAGCTACTGTCAAGAAAATCAACTTTATCCCAGCCAAAAGCAGCACAGAGAGTCATTTTTTCAGCCTGTCCATTGTAAGCACTTAATGGATTTGATATAATGGCATTTGAAAAAGGAATGCAGATCAAAACTGTATTGCAACCTGCATATGTCCTACCATTATGTTACCAAAATAAGTTTTGCTGCTTCCAGAGTAGTCAGAAAGTAAAACATTGGAGCAATTGTAGCATGCATCAGGACAGGTGAGAATATTATTAGCATGGTCAAAAACGAAGCTAAACCATTTTTGGTGATGGTTCAAGACCATTAGGGATAACATGGTCTCATTTAATAATTAACAGCACAGTAACTAGTTTCATTAAAATCTGTCTGTAATACGCTGTGAAACTGATGAAGGAATTCATGTACCTTCAGCCTTTCATGAAAACCTATAGATTTAATATTATAAAACTCCCTTGCCTACTGATCAGTCAAAACCCTTACTTTTTCATAACAGTCGTGCCACTGAAGTCTCACAACACCTCTTCAGATTTCTATTCCACTGAAATACAGCTTAAAGTAATCTAAAATTAACCTTCCTTTGCCATTTGTGGGCACATTGCATAAATATCAATGTGTGAAAGCACTCCATTTATAACCAGTTGCACTCCCCAAACTTGGCGATCTCTCCTGCCGTACACATCCCCTCTGACAGCCCACTGCTGACCTTACCGACAGGGAAGAAGCAGGTCAGAAACCTGCCAAAGACAGAAGCACCACTTTGCTCACATTTACATCGCTTCCGTGAGATCAAATGCTAGCTCCTCTTTGCATACCTTCTACCGCTCAGCCTGGCCATTTCTGTTGGGATGTATTTTTCGAGGCAAAACTGAAGTCCAAGTGTTTGAGAGGGCACTGGTGCAAGAAAGCAGCAGTTGCTTCTTCTGGTTGTAAGACAATGTGCAGGCAGGACTGAATGGCTCCCTGAAGCTTATGTACACCTCAGTGTTGCACACGCTTCCTTGCATCGAGGATTGAGACCATTCTGTAACTCTGCTGACTAGAACTTGATTAGCCTCATTGTGAGGATGCCACCGGTCCCCAGGTGCTTGGTGCCAACTGCTCAGGTGCACTCAAATGACGCTGGTCAGAGGAGCCATTTTAGAAAGACAGGCTTAAATTTAGAAGAATTTGCCAAATTGGGAAGTGCCAGATTTAGCATTCCCAGATGGGAATGTGGCTGTGCAAAATAGAAGGCTGTTTCTTCGCCCTATAAATACAACTGGTGTAGGGTGACTAAGTAAATCTCCTGGGATGTTCAATGAGAGGGAGTAGAAAGAGAGAAGAAGGAAAGACAGGACCAGAGGCCCAGGTTGTAAACATAAATCACAGTAGGCAATTACTGATTGCTAAATGAATGCAACCTTGTGGGTCAGGCAAAACTGGTTTAGGAAAGCAAAAAAACCCCAGATAAATAAGTTTAAGACGGATCTGGGAACCAATGAGGGAAGTGCTAGCAGCTGAGTGGTTGTGTTACACCATGCAAGCTTTAAATGGAAGATAAGAAATTAAATAATTTTATTACCTAGATAAGTATAAGCCAAATAAGGGCACAGAGGTATAACGTGGGATTGAAAAAGTTGTTAGGCTCGTCTGAGGTCTTCTGAACAATAAGGCAGACAAGCCCCAAGTTATGACTAGGTCACATTTAAAACAACTGTCGTGGATGGCCTGTCCCCAGTGCTAAGGGTCTGCAACTTTAGGGTCTGTAATTGTGAAAGCCAGTGTGGAATAAACTGACAGCTTGGTTAAGAGACACAGCAGTGGTATCGGCAAAAGTAAATAATAGGAACTTAAAGAAAAATGTCTAGGGAAAGGAATAATTTAGAAGCTATAGGAACTGACACCTTTGACCCTTCAATACCCTTTCTCAGGGTAAGTGGTGAAAGTGTGGTGGTAGAGTAAGGAGTGGCAGAATAGCATAACCCCTAAGGCAGTGCTAAGAAATAACAGAGAGGAAGAAGGTACTCAGCAAGACCAGATACATAGAAAATGCTTCAGAAGCATGGGGACAATCTGAATTGCTGGGCTAATGCCCCAACAAGCATTCTGATGTATTGCTTGTAGGAGATCAGTGCAAGGAAAGAGAAAAGTAGGCCCTGTATCCTCTCCCTCCTAGTGATACTCTTGGGAGTCCTGTCCCTCCCCTTCCCATGGCCCTTCATGGAGAAGGCCCACCTTCTGGTGGAGCTAAGGAGTGATCAGGAAACAAACTGCCAGGTACCAGCACATCCATCAATGTAACAAAGAAAGCTTGAATACCAGGAGCAGGCTGTGCCCAATGCAATCAAGAAAGCTACTCTGATGAAGTAAATGCAAGAACTGAATGAAGCACTAAAGGGTTGTTTGGGGTTTTTTTAGAGAAAGAGCATACAAAAGAGAATTTGAATATTCCATTAGAATCAGCCAGGCTGCTGTTCCCTGCCATCCTCCTGCAGGGGCTGACCACAGAGGATGAGAGAAACACACAGTGGCCCTGTAAGCACAGTTTCAAACACGTAACGGGTTTGTTACAGCCCTTTGGGAGACCCAGAACACTAGGATGGAGAGAGACACAGATCCAGACCCATCCAGACTAGGGACTGATAATAATAATTGTGCTGGGGAATCTGGAAAAGAACAGTTACTCACCACACTATGCACTATTGCAAAACCAGTGCTGCAATATAGACGGCCATGCAGAGAAAACCAACAGCTCTATTAATCATCAAGACTGTAGTAAAACGCTAGAGCTGTAAAAGCAAATTGCTATCACAAGGAACTGAAGTCCCAGACAGATTAAAGCAGTAACAAAAATGACAGTGGTCTTAAACAAGGATACCTCTATGGAGTGATGAGAGGTTAAATGAGAGACAACCATTGGGATAGTGGTACGGGAACCTAATGTGAGCAGCAGCAACCGCTGAATCAGATTGGTAACCATTTCTTCGGTTGAATTAGCACAGAGGTTCCAACAAGCAAGGAAAATTTTGAGAGACAAACAAAAGGCTCAAAAGGTTAATAAACACAGGAACAAGTCAGGGCTCTAACATTTGCTGACAACGATCTGCAGCAATCGGACCTCAGAAAGAGGGATAAGAGTGAAGCATCGTATAAATAGGAGACCCAAATATGGTATGAACCCCAGAATTAGAAAACAAGAAGAGAAAAGGCAGCATCAGCTTTGAGGCTCCTCTAACATGCATTCTGAAAAGTTTTGGAAGAAAAAGAGAACCGTACACAAAAGAATACCTAACTGGTAGAAGAGGTAAAACATTTAAAACTGCAGAACAAGCCAAAAAAAATGCAATACAATTAACATGAAAACAAGCAGTTCAAGCTCATAGATAGCATTGCTAAAATCAGTGAAGCATGCGAGTATGTGCATGAAAGAAACATAGCAGGGGGGGTTCCACTGGCTACAAAATCAGGAGAAAAAAAAGAAAGAAAAAGGACAAGTTTGAAAACAAACACCAACAAAGTGCTACTAGCATGTAAGTAGTTAACTGTTGAAAGAACGGTGGATTAGGTGTGACCCTATGAAGGCAGAGAGAGAGAGAGAGGTATCAGGTATTTTATTGAACTCAGAAAGACCTAACCATTGAAAACTGAAGTTAACATTATAATGTATGATTTTAAGTGACATCTGAAACCCAATATTTTTTTCAGAGTACAAAGAAGGAAATGGAAAAAAAACAAAACAACAACTAAAAAAGGAAAGGAAAGATGGAAGAAATCTATGCATAAACCAGGAAAGTCCTATGGCACAGCAGTGTAGGACTACTTCTTCCTTTCTTTTGAAGCCTTTCCAGTCTCACAGAAGACAAAAAGATCCTATTTTGGTGAATAAGAGCATATCTTACAGTATATCTTAACCTCTCCAATTAGATTTTTTCTTCACTGCTTTGTCATGTTTCAGAACACAGTTTTGATTAGGACTGCACAAAGCAGTATAAATGCTGCCACTCTGCTAGACCCATCAGGCTATCCTCCTCCAGCGTCACCTACTGGGTCCCATGGTCTCTGAAACAATGCAGCCTCCACAATCATAAATGGAAGCCTGAAACAGCAAACTTACATAACAGCACGAGCCATCATGATTCAAACACAGGAGAAAAGATAGGAAAGTGCTTGTCATTTCAAAGGTCTCTGAGGAAGCCTTTAAAACACCTTTCTAAAATTATGCTGGTGGGGAAAAAGAAAAAAAAAGAAAACCCCAAGATGGAAAAGTTTTTATGTATGGTCCGTGATCAGCTGCTGTGGAGCCAAGGTGGCTTGGTAGTTACTCTTACAGTTACAGCACCAGCATTGGCTATGGCAAGCTTGATGTTTACCATCCCCGAACTCTGGCTAGCTTTAGGACAAAGAATAAGAAAATTAAGAAAATTCCTGTGAAATTATGAAAGCTTCTTCAAAGATTGAGACAGAAATTAAGGAATGAAGAAACTCTCTACTATAAATATAGGGACAGATGGGCTGTGAAGCCAAGAAAGGGTAATCATGGTTACTAAAAAACTGGCTGAAAAAAGAGATCCAGTTTGTTCCAAAGGGTGGCAAAAAAAAAAAAAAAGAGCTTTAAGATGACAGAGCAGACAGACATAAAAACACGTATGGATATAAGACTGCAGATCACAGACACTACGGATAGGGAAATATTGCTTGGGAGAGAATGTCCTGGAGCTGCTATTCACTTTCTACGTCCTCTTCCGAGAAGATGCAGTAGGTAAACTCAAGGCTTACCTACCCTTCTGCTATAGACCCTCAAGAAGACATCCATTAACCGAACTCCACCACGCCCTTACACCATAAAGAGCTGCTGACGCATCCTATGGAACTGAGCTGCTCAGACCCAAATTTTAGGCTAATTTCATGCTGTCCCCAAAGTTATAGGACAACCCTCTCTGTAGCTCCTATTCTCCTTGAATATGTATGAGCTTTTCTCAAGTTCTAATTTGACTAAAATGTGAATCCCCCAAAACTCGCAGAGATTCTGCTCTCTTCCCTCTGTGACTATTGCAAATGCCACCTCAACAAAATGGTTGAGTGTGTTTCATCCCCTCCTTACCACTCACACTGACCTGACTGTTCATGGTTCAATAGAAGGCTACAGGCTCTTCCAAAGGTCTCCCCTGAAATGGCTGTCCTGAGAGCGACTGGACCGGGTTTGTGACTGGAAACGAGAGCAAAAAGACTCCTATGTGGTCATTGGCCTCCAACCATGCTAACACTCTTAATGCACAGAGGGGGTTTTCTTCACTTAGTGTGGAGAGGACAAAAATCAATCCAATGCAAGTCAAAAGCAGGACATAGTGAACGTAAAAGGTAGGTTAGGACAATCTGCCAGGCAAGTCTGGTATAAGAGTGTGCTGGTTTTGGCTGGGATAGA
>NW_009195361.1:0-54878 GCF_000690835.1 Fulmarus glacialis | reverse complement strand
TTCACTTTGGCTTTACTGGTTTTTTTTTTTGGTGTTGTTTAACTCTCTAAAAATAAAAGTTTCCCCTTAAAAAACAAAAAAACCTGATTGTCCTGAAATCTAAAATTTAAACTGTTGGAATATGCCAGTTTAACAATGAATATGCCAATTTAATGACTTACCTGGTTCTTTTTTTTTCCTTTGAAAGTATAACAAAAAGCATCTCCTCTTTAACTGAAAATCACTCAGAGGGAAAGACTCAAAACAAACTTTAGATAACATGGAAGGAATGAGAGCTGTCTCTTCATTACATTAAAACCACATTTTCTCACACGTAAAATAACTAGTTTAACAGTTGCTGAGATCTGAACTCTACTGTTGTACTAACTTAAATCTTGTATTCGCCACACTAACGTGGTAGGTACTTGAACTGAATAGGAGAAACACACTAATAAAGGAGTCTTTTATAACTTATCTTGATTTTAGTCTCATCTAGATGAGTTTTGCCATTAATTACATCCCAAAGTCTAATGATTCAATTATACAGAATGCTTCAAAAGTGGTCTCCTTCATTCAATAAATCTTTTTTTTCTTCTTGCAAGAAATGGCAAGCCTGCTTTAAGTCTGATCATGTTTAAAGAGCAAGAAATGTTCAGTTGATCAATGATGTTATATTGTATAGAAAGACAACAGTTTTTCTAAAGCTAGCACTTTTTAAGTCAAGCTCATTAGAAACTTTCCTGCTAAAAGTATTTTTTCTTTGGGAAAGTCAATGTATCTAAGTGAAACTAATCAGTTATATTTGTACTTCGATAGCGAAAGACTGCTCAGCTCCAGCATATGCTCAAGGACCCAGAATAGATGAAGAAATTTAGGATTTCAACCTTGCCCCCTGAATGAGGTGAAGTTGAGTCTCAATGTTCACAGTAAGACTACAAATCACTTGGGTCTGTAAAGCAGATCCTAACACCGTTGAACAGTGCATGCCTCTCAGTAGGGTGTTACGTCACCATGAAAATAATAGTAGCTAACAGGCAACAGTAATTATTTTTTCCTAAATAAATTTCCCTTTTTCAAATTCAATAAAATCAATGTATCTCCCCTTTGAAAGTGTGGTAATAAATTTTTCTGTATTTTAAAATAAAAATGAAAATATGACATATCAAAAGATCATTTTCTCATTTCAGAGAACATATTCCTCTAAAAAAAAATTTTTAAAAAATAGACAAGAGTGCTGAAAAAGCATTCCATAAAGCAGGTGAACATTTCACCTGAAAATCCCAATTGCAGTGATAATAGTGAGATCTGATTACAGACAAAGGCAGGAAAGGAGTCGTTTAATGGTATTTCAGTTTTCTAGCTCTGCTTATCAGGATTATCTTGAATTAAATTAATCCATCATTTATTAATAACTTTTTCCTTTTTTCTAATTTAAAAAAAATATATTTTATGCAAATACTTGGATTATTTTTGTAAGATGCAGTCTGGGATCTATGCTTTATCATGGCTTTATCACACCTGAAAACACTTCTACGTGAAGCTTCTATGAGTGGTTTTCATTCTAAATTCCATTTTTAAGTCAAAGTGATTCATTTCTTTTTCCTCCACTGTCCTTTCTGAACTGCAATCCAGCATGTCAAGCTACAGACCATGTGAACTTCTGCAGCACAGAAAATAGTATCCACCTAAAAGGGCAAATTAATGCCAAAATTATAAATTGCTTCCCAAGTATGAAGATAACATGGATATCAGCCTTGGATGAAATAAACACCAATCTTCTTCATGTTACTCATGCTGCCTGCCATGGTAAGAGCAATCACCTAATGGAAAAAGCACAGCAGTAATAGCTGGGTTATTTGACTTCAATTTTCAGTTCAGCTAACAACTTCTCGTACGGGTTTAGGTAAGCAACTGTATGTCAGTTTTCCCAGGATAAAAATGGGTATGCCTCCTCTCATTGGAAATACTGTGAAGACAGTATATTTGAGTTCTTAGTCAAGATGTCAGATAACATTTTTTGTTCAACTTAGAAATGTAGCTGATAATAAAGAATGGGTAAAAATCTCTTATGCTACTGAAATACGTTATGTGCAGCATACTGCTTTTCTGCTAGTGCGGAATTTTGTATTTGTCAATAACTTTTATTCAATTTAAGTACATGTACCTGGTATTAGATTTGTATGCATATATGCACACATATGCAATGTTTATTTTAATTTTTATATTCTGTATTTTACATATACAGCTTTGTACATATACCATTTTGTAGTATGTGTTAATATTTGTGTATGCCTAGATGAAACTACATTTTGTTACATGATCATATTTAGTGTCAGTTTAGTAGTCAGTCTAAGCTCTTCCTACCTATATAGTAAACAATATACTGAGGGGAAGTGCTTTAGTGTGCAGATGCATCTGAACTCTGTTGAGAAATAAATAATCACCAATACCTGACTTTGCCAGAGCCTTCCCTCAAGAGACAGCACAAGTCATTTAAATGCATTATCCCAGTACCATATTTAATTTTGCAGACTTAGACTAACTTCCAAAATGTCGTGCACAGTCAATGGGAAGACGTTCATATAAAAAAACCTAAGACACACACACAAACCCAAAACCACACAAAAAACCCCACCACAAGCAGCTGGATTCCTTGTAATGTAGGTCATCAGAGTTTCCCTCTGGAAGTACTCACCCTCCACTGAGCATTTTGGGAGCCTGTATCTCTAAGTTAGATATTTTCCAGATATCATTAAGGTTAAGAGTATCTTTTCCATTTAATACAATGTCTTCTTGATGATGTCATCATTTCTGTAGTTTTCTGTTTGTAACAAGCAGGTAATATTTACTTCAAAGGAGAATTTTGAGGCTAATTACCTTGGTGTATGGAAAAATTAAAGTTATGAAGCCAGTATGAATGTCCAGCTTGGAGGGAAATTTTTCTCCCGTCCCCTCTACTAGTCAATAAGAGGCATCTGATAAGTACCGATAAAAAGATAAGACATATAAAATGTAACAAGATAATGATGAGGAAAAGGAGCGAGATGAGCAAGCTAACACTAACTAATAAAAAATAGTATTTTTTGTTATTTTAAAGTACTTAATTTTCCAATAATAACTAAAGGCTGGGAGGCATTCTCCATACCTGTGAGTGAGGCAGGACAAAATCAATCAGGACCAGCGGCAGGATGCATGTGTACTTGAGGTAATGTTCTAGCTGTGGGAATGAATGGCAACTGTTTCTTGTAGAGGGGAAAATGAGTGCTAGTTTGCAGAAAGAATTAACAAGATATAGCCTGAATAAGTGGTATCCATGCAAATTTGCTTCCTATGTCATAACTGTGCATGCCAGGCAAGAAGCTGATGGTCTGTCTGGTGGTCAGAAATGGAAGTTCTGGTGAAGGATTAAGAGCTGTTTAAAACAGGCTGAGCTGCAGCTCAAAACTAGGTGCATGTGATTAGATTATCAAACAGGCAAAATAGAAGAAAATCAGTCCAGAGCAGAGAAAGCAGCTAATAAGGACAATTAAATTTAAAAATGAAAATGGTTGCAGAGAAAGCAGAGAGGAGAATGTTTTTTTTGGAAATACGGAGACATAATGAACAATGAAAAAGAGAAAAAGGAACAGGGGAAAAAAAAAGAAAGATAATCACAGAAAGACAAAAACCTTAAGAAAGAAGACAGTGAAGATACTGAAGACATCTTACACGTTGTGACGAGATACTGAGTCAGCCTGTGTCCTGAAGAGGAGCTGTCGGCAACAGTTTTAAATTGAGAAAACAAAAAGGTTTTCAATCTCCATATAGTTATACCTTGGAATACTAGTTACAAGAAAGTAGAGAACTTTACATTGAGAATGCAGATTTGCTAGGTGAAAAATAATGCAGTCTGAGTCAAATTCCTTCTCCCTGGTGGATCATATTTCCTGAAAACAGATAGTAAAGAAATTCTTAACATGAAAAGACTCACTGCTATTCTAGATTAAATGAAAGGAATCCTCTTGATTCCATGGTTCAGGCATTCAGCAGAGGGGTTTTTTCTGCATTTGGGTCAGAATGCAAAAATCTTAAAATTTAAACACTTTGCTGAAAACCTGTTGGAAAGGTTGCTGTGGGAGCTGCCTTTTTTTTTTCCCCCAAATAATAACTCAATTTGCAAAAAAAAAAAAAAAAAAAAAAGCCCCTTTCTGTTAGTTCCTTGCTTTATCTCATTGCTGTGGGATGGTTCTTTTAATGTTCTCAGAGTTTCCTCCATGGACAAGATATGGGGAGTTTACTTTGCTTGGCATAATTATTCATGAGTAACTCAGTTTATAAAATATATGTAAAAGCCATCAGCGATCTATCATTTTGCATCTGTAGCAGTCCCTCGTGCTCCTTAAAGAATAAGGGTCCAAATTTGTCCTAATGCAATTTTATTGGCTTACATTTCACAGAAGCTTGATGCGGTAGACAACAGCACAGGTTTCCCTGAGTCATTTTTTATGATATTTCTGCAAAACGTTCAGTAACTACACTGAGGGCAGTGATACAACACCAAAAATTTGGTGCTTGGGAGAGAAAAACAAAATCAGGCAATTGAACTTAAATCTCACAGGAAAATATGTTAGTGGGTCCCTCTTCTTTCCAAATGTCCATCTTTTGCTGGCACTCAAATACTCAACAGATGTTCATCACACAGCTTATCGTGAATCAGGATGATGATGTCACTTCTTGAAATGTTTGTTCCAATTTTAGCTGTCTGAGAGTAGTGTAAGTTGACAGCGATATCACACAGAAGTTGAGCAATGTAAGGTTAGAGCTAGGCTAAACAGGTCAGTGAACTTCAGATGCTGCTGGGAAGAGAACTGTTTGAAGCATTACAGGTATCAATGGAGATGGTATTACTGCCTCGTAACCTTAGCAAATTAGCCTCCGGATTTTGAATAGGTCAGTGCCTGCAATTAGTACAACAGGGATTTACACCCCTCAGATTTTTTCCTTAACGTTTTATACCGCTCTTAGGATCAAAATGCACACCAAGAGGTGTATTGTAACAAGAATGAACAGACTGACTATGTATTAACTTTATTTCTAGACTTGAACAGAAAAGAAAATGGTACTTGAGGCCATGGGGATTTGAGTCAGGTGGAATGCTAGTGTCTAGAGAAAGGAAAATATTTTGTTCCCTCAGTTATTTGAAAAAAAATCTAAACAAAGTGCCTGCAGGCTAAAACATCATCTTTCCTTCTGCTCAGTCTCAAACAAGGGAAACATGGGAAATAGCAGGTAGCAAAGAGAATGTCAGAATATAAATAGTCCACCAAGCTCTTATTTTAATTACAGATGTATATCCTTTATGAAAGCTATAGCAAAACCACACAGCACAGAGATGCAAAAATGATACAGATGGGATTTGTCATTATCTCTACCATGGCTGGATCATAAAATGCCTACTACAAAGATCCTTTTACAATACTTTTTTTTTAAATTACACTTATCCACCTCTGCCACAATCTGAGAGTTTCAGGACACTTCTCCTATACATGTCCCAAGATCTTGTCTTGCTAATTTGAGTGTTTTAATAATAGGTGACTATCACTAGATTTTAGCAGAAGAGGAACCCAGGGAACAGTGATGCAGTAGGGCAGGCTCTTAACTGCCTAAAAGTCCATTAGCTTCTTCTTAGAGATTACTGTTTATCACTTGCTAAATATAGTAGTTATTACATATTATTTCTAAAATTATTATGTAGTATAATAGTCTTCTTTCTAAAAGTGTTTCCTCTTCATCAGTGATGCCAGTGAGTTTTTAAGAACTTTAATGAACTTTTTAAGCAGGTCTAAAGTTCAGATGCTAATTGTACAATTTCATGTTTGCAAAGCAGGTTAGATCTTAGGATAGCAAGCAAAACTATCACTCTAATAACATACAAAGCAATAAGCACAGACATGAACATTTTTCCTAATAACCCTTGTGGATTTAAGGCAAGAAATAATTTTTTATTTCCCCATCTCCCAAGCAACTTGAACCATGCAGCTAAAAATTATTCCTTTATCTCAACTATTCCCAAAATTGAATTATTTTGGTGCTTTTGGTCATTTTCTTGAGGCTTTTGATCTGAATCTGGCTTTTATCTCTGGGCTTAGAATTCCAGCTCAACATGGTTTTATAAACGTATTATTATTTTCTTTTACATTTACAATATCCAAAACATTATTGTCTCTTTTCACTTTTACTTGTGCTACTGGTCTTATATAAGTATACAAATTCACTTACAAGTAAAAGATGATGATAACATATATTAATCTGATAGATCTCTTAGTACATTTTACTGCTTCTTCAGCTGTACAGCTGAAATTGTTTGGCGGATCATGTAATCCGGGATAAGATCTCTGAAATCATTAGTCTAGATGATTTTAATGTAAAGACCTTAAACCCTGATGATTTCTTTTAAAACAAATAAGCATGGCCATGCCAAACTACTATAAAAACCCACAGTATTTTCTAGTAGTCTGTTTTCACATTTATTTTTATTTTCAGTGATGATTCCTGGTCCCATTTCATTCTCCTCCACTTCACTTGTTTTCAGTCCACCCGCTAACTATTGCTTTTGCAGAATTTCTTTTTGAATATTTTCAATATAAATCTGTCTTGAACAAACATTAGAAATGAAAATATTCATTTTATCCCAGATAGAAATTTTTCTCTATTGGATTATTTCATTTGACTTACCGCCTCCTGAAGTTTTAACACATTTTGACAATTGTTCTAATTCCAATCTCTAAAAAAAAAGAAACATTATTTCACTGTGATTGACAGTGGAAACTTTGCAGTTCATTTCAGAGCTGCAGGTAATTAGTCAGTCATTACAGTGCACTTCAGTTAGGCGGCAGAACTTAGTGCTATTTTCTGAGCCACCCAGTCATAAGGGCATGACAACAATGTGTCATTTGCCAAGGACTGCAAAATGAAAGCTTTCAGTTTAGCACGGTATAAGAAAAAATGAACCTTTACAATAAGCCCTGTGTTTTAATGCTGGATCACCTCTGAAACTGCTATCAGACTGTGCTTTGACCACAGCAGGGGAGCATTTGATTAACTACCAACAAGAAAGAATGCAGCGAACAATGAGACATCAAAGGCAACAGCTTTCTGACAGCATTTATTGAACAGTGATTAATGAATGACACAGATGAAGAATGTATAACCTCCAGTATATTTGAGGGCTAATCATGTATCATGAGGTGAAGTTCAAAAGAGTTATTAATTGGTAAAAATAAAGAGCAGCAACTTAAAAATAGGATTAAAATTTCACATTTGCTCTGGTTTTAAAAAAGATCAATTGTATAGGGTGACTTAACTAATATTCTTATTGCAACTTTCTTTTGTAATGAAAAGATCTTCTTAGATTAGTTTAATTTGGGGGAAGATTTGTGTTGATTTCAATAAGCATTACAATAACTCTTAAAATACTGGCCATGCTTTAATAAAAAACAGTCCTTATTTACTGTCCTTTTTTTTTACCATAACTAGTTACTTTTGAATTTTCAATGGCAAAACTGAAGAGTTTAAGGAACAGCAGAAATATTAGAAACATCAGTGATCCGTAATAAGGGGAGAGGTAATTGAATATTATTACCACTTAAGCAATTTTTCCTGTGTCCTTGACTTACGTCACCTAAAACTAATGGCCCAAATATGTATGTAACATATTTCATTGCAATCAGATTCAACGTTCAGACCAGTGCTAATTCTCTAGTTTGCTTATACTTCTCTCATGTACTGCAAAATCCCATTTGTACTGCCCAAAATGTGATGTTAACAATAGCAAGTGCTGGGCACCGAATTTTGTCTCAGTCTTAACCAGTTTCTTGGAACCGAACAAGGCACCCATCCACAGCCGAGTGAGGCATGAGCAGTACTTTTCTCACAAAAGGTGGCCACTAGAAGTCCTCTGCTCCCCTTTGCAATAGCACAAAAATGAGGACTGTTCTTGGGATTAGAAGAGATCAGATTCAATTCCCTCCTCTGCCTACAGGGACTGTTAAATCTCTCGGAAGAGTCCTAATTAGTGTGCTCTGAAGTATTCTATGGAAGAATGCTCTTGGTCTCTCCTGATGTTACTGCATTTGGCATTAAATAATTAAATCTTTGCTGGAGAAAAGATGCAAGGGAAAGACAGGGGACAAGGGAGAGGGAGCGAGAGAGCACACAAACAACTTCTAACCATAATGTCTGAGAAATTCAGACTTGTATTCTCATTCCCATAAATACACCGATATTTCACACTACATATTCATTGAAGGAGGGGACATGCACCTCCCCATCCCAAGTAGCTCCCTATCTACTAGACAAATCAAATTTTCTTTTAATTAAATGTTAAGAGATTTTAGGGAGACTCACAGAATATCTGTTGCTGCACATGCTTGTAGCACTTCTTTCATGCAGGGAGGGTCAGACACCTTCACTGAGCAGAAATGCGTTAACATCCCTGAGTAGCTGGACTTGGAGATAAATCCTTTCAGCTAGGTTGCTGAAAAGTGCAAGGCATCTAGGAGGGAGAGATTTAAGTATGTCATCTTGATGCTTCTGAAATGAAAGGTTAACATGTGATAAGGCAGATGTATGGCTGAAGTATTTAATTCGATTAGGAAGCTGTAACACAGAGTTTGTATGAGTGCTCCTGAGGCTTTGCTATATGAGGCTTTGCTATATGTTGTTTGTCTTATTTGGGACATGACAACAACTGGAAAGAGCTGCCCTATTTGATGTCAATCATGTTTGTGACTGAATGACCTCTATAGTTCTACTGATACAGCTACGTAAAACCATACAATTGGACTGTTCAGGGGATTTTTCTGCTAAGAAAACTAACTTTAATGCTGGGTAGTAATATTTTTGTATGTGTGCATCTACATATAAAACATACTAGAAAGATGTGCTTGGGAAACAACTTTGGTGACAATTGTTTAATTGTATCTGTGGTCTCTGTAGGTGATAGCCTAAGTATACATAGTTTTCAGAAACTGCATACTGAGGCAGTGATGAACATGTTCAATAATTGTTATTTCTGGGCTTTGTGTAATGCTTTAATAAGACAAAGTGACACCTGAAGTTAATACTTTTTTGTGTGAGATTTAATATGTAATCTAGTAATAAGAAGATGTCTTGTATCATTCCAAGATAGTAAGCTTTCTGCATTTATCAAAAGTTTTGGGGCCTTGAGAAAAGAAAGGTCTTTTCTTGAGATTTCTAGCATTGCCTCAGTCAGGCTAAAAACAATGTTTCACTGCTTTTAAACCCAGGAAAAGGCAGTTATAATTAGTAATGTTAACTGAAGACTTTCAAAGATTGTTACACTCTGAGAAGGCTTCAAGGGTTGGGGAGGGCAAGGTCACGGTTTCCAGTGTTATGATCCTATTAGTATGTTATGATCCTATTAGTACAGAGCACTTAAGCTAACCTGAGCTGTGTTAAGACTAAGTTAACACCAGCGCTCAGAAATGGTGTTGAAAGTTCAATAGGCAGCACTTAAGAGTTGATGTGACCTCAGAGCTTCTGCATGGCATGAAAAGCCTCCCTGGCTGTGGCTGATACAAGTGCCTTATTAAGTGCTCTGGCTGCAGGTGCACCATCATGTTTTTGAAGAGAACTTGCTGTACAACAGCTCTAATTGTGCTGTTTGTAGCTAGATATTCAAAGCACCAAATATGCTCTCTCCTACTGAGCTACCTGGCTTGAGTCTGTCTGGAAATCAAAGTCCATGCATCTTGCTAGACTCATATATACAGATTTATATTTGAACATAATAATGTTCTCGATTTGCTGTATGCTCTTCACTCCCTCATTATCCCAAAGGGGATTCATTTCAGCAACAAAGGAAATTATCTCTGCATATAATTGTGTTTTTTGGTATTCCTGTGACTCAAAGGCACATTATAAGTGCAAAACAGAAATTTAATATTTTGATCTGAAGTGACAAATACAAAGGAAAGTTACTAAGCTCCTAGTCAACTGGATTCTGGCAAAACCTCTGGTGTCTTATGGTGATATTCTCTATCTGCAGGTGTGTTGTAGAAATCAGATGGTGCTGCAAAGCTTTACATTTTGCACACTGTATCTGTGATGCTGCATGACATTCAACTGCAGTTACATTATGAAGACAGACTTTTCTGCACTCATCTGGAGTGGAAGAACAGGAAGCTTCCAAACTTGAAGGAAAAATGGGCTTAAATTCTCTAGCTCCAGAGGGTGACGATGATCCCTTCCTGTCTCAATATTGCAACACATCTTTACTTTCAAAAGTTCATGTTTGTGGTTATGTTTAACTGAAATTAGCATTTATCACTCACTGTGGTCATTGCAGAATTTACTGTCTTTGGGTTTTACTAGTTGTGACTCTCTCTCATGTCAAGACATGCGTACAGATACTAACAAGCAGCCTGCAGTGCTGTCTGCTTGTCAGACCAAGATCACTACTATTCTGCCTGTCTTAAAGGGCTGCTCTTTGACTTGGATATTTCTCCAGGCCCTCACATGTGTTACAAGTTTGTTCTACGAGGGTTGTCTAAGGAAACACCTGTCACAGCAAACACCTGCATCATCTCAAGACTCAGTTATGGCAATAGCTTTTCAACATCCCCTGTCTTGACGACTGCCATGTGCATGTTCCTTTGACGTCTCTGGGAAGTTGGTCTTTCATGTATCCTAATGCTTGAGGCACCTCAGTCTTGGCATTGTTTTACTGCTGCCTCCTGGCCGTGAGCTAAGCAAGAAACTGCATCCCATGCTCATCAGAATTGTGCTTTCCTGTCTGCCTCTTTCTAATTATTCATTGCCCTTTTTCAATTGAACTGCAGGATCTTTAAATCAATGATTGTTCCTATCACTTACACCATACTTTGAGCAATGATAGAAAAAAAATATGGAAAAACAGCTTATAAATGAATTTGGAAAACAAAGCTATGAACAAAAATATTTCTTGCTGACTGTTTACCCCATCTTAAAAAAAATGTACAGATTAAACCACTAAACTTGCTTAGTTAATAAGCTAGTCACATATGTAAAGTTCAGCTATGCTGACATTTGTTATAATCAGGAGATTATTAGAATACAGCAGATTTTAAATGCAATGTCAGTGACTCACTGAGCCATGAAATAGAGTATGTCAAGCCCTGGCCATGCTCTCTGCTTCCACTGCTCACCTCTCTATTGTGTATGAATCCCAACTCTGGACTCTTGGGCTGGTGGGTGGCTGAGCGGGGGCAGGCTGTTAGGTATAAATCTGCAATTTATACTAGTCCATAGCCTGACTGCTCAGGCCTCTTGGCTTTTTTTTTTTTCCCCTGATTCTGCAGTAACCTAAGTACCTTTTTCTCTCCAGGATCTCCAAACTTATGGCACTAGTTTTTCTGCTGGATTTCAAGAGTATATTACTCTCTGATAGATTTTTTTTCTATTACTGCACTTATTCTACTACTGCTTATTTCTGGAAACTCTTTAAAAGTGTAGAGATTTAACCTTAGCTAAGAGCTTTCGCTAAAAGTGGCAGGGGCTTAAACAAAAAGGTGTCTATCTCTTTTCTCCCCTAAGTGGGATGTTATAATCTATGTCTATAAACATAAAGCCACCACATGAGAGAGAAATTAAGCTTAATATTGCATGAAAGCTATCAGTTTGTCTTCATTTTATCTATTTATCCTGCATAGGTAGTTTCATGACATCTTTCAAGAAAGGCCATTTTTCTCAGAAAAAGCTATAGGTATTTGCTAGAGAAGTAATGACACGTAAATCACCTTTCCTCTCCTGCAACCACTTCTTTTCCATTGAAAGTTCAAGGCTCTGCTTTCTCTACTTGTGTAAGTGTGAGGAGTTACACCAGCAGAAGTTGGTATCCATTTACAAAATCTGTAAGTAAACTGATTTTTACTCATTATCTATCTCAAAACCTGCATTGATTCTCACACCAACGTACTCAAGCACAGACATGTGCGTGCCCAAGTTGTCTGTCCAGGATCACCTGTGCTTGACACAGGACAAAAGGCATCAACTATTGAATCCTGACTCCCATCCCATATGTCTCTGAGGTTCTTGTGTGGCAACAGCAAACTCGTTTTTGGACTTTCAGACTCTTTGGAGTCCACAATTGTTGTGGAGTGGGCCTTTGCTTCTGAATAAATCACAGGCAAGGTTGCTGTCTTGTTGTCTTGTTCCTGACTGAGACAGACCCATCTATATGACAACACTCTGTTTTCCTGGTGAGCTAACTGGAAAAGAGCAGACTACGTGGCATGCTGTAACCCTGATGTTATTGCCCTGCTTGCAGAATGTAGGGTCTTCTACCAACTGTGGCCATGGTCGTATCAGAGCGCAGGATTTCTGGTTTTGACAAAAGCAGCACATTCCTCATTTTATTGTTGGATATTTTTCCTCCATTACCAGTATAGGACATTCTTTTCAAGTCTTGTTCTGCTGCTTCATCTGGTGCCTACATACACACATTTCTATTCGTACTTCATTCATACCAATCTTCATGCTTCTATTACGAGTCTTTCAAAGCAATGTGCTGAACTGAGCAAATTAAATTGCATTAACATATTAGCATTATTAAATGCATTATATGCCAGCCCTGAGATACCACCAGTTTTATAGATATTGCCCTCCAGAATAAGTAGCAACGAACTGTGCTAAATATGTAACTCTTCCTACCCAGACTGTGGCCTATAGCAGCTATGCTTGTCCTTTCCTTCTGCAGTTGCCATTTTCCCTCTCAACATTAAAGTCCCAGCTATTTTTTTCTTTTATGTTTGTCATAATTTTGTGCTGAAGACTTCTGGAAGACATGAAGACTTTTGGAAAACACATCTATCCAAATGGTAGTAAAAGGTAATGCGTGAGTTCAGCCTTCTGCATTGCTAGTTCATTTACCTACAACATTCTCAAGTTTGCTGCCGTATCTTTAAGGAAGTAAGCTAACTTAATTGCAAAGTCAATGCACACTTTGCACAAGTATCTTCTTCCATGAACTTGAATTGTTGTGTTAATTCAGCTTTCTCCTAAAAGGCGTTGAGAGTGATAATCTGATTTTCTTATCTAGTTTCACATATAACAGAGAAACAGTGATGACGAACTACTGGCCTGGAGCACAAAATCCTTCAAATGCATAATAGTATTTTAGGAGTCTTAAAATATAGTGAGCTCAATGTTTTCTTTTTAAAAATATATTCAAAATAAATACCTGAAAAATATGCTGCATAATGAAAAGAGATATGAAGTGATTGCCTTGAGAATAACTTATAAAGATGACTTTTACCCTTCAACTCATGCTCTATACTGAGCATTTCTCTCACATATTAGTTTCCAAGTGGATTTTGGTGCCAATAAATAATGAGTCTTTGAAATGGCTAGAAGTAAAGAAAGTTCTGCTCCTAGGAACAAAGAACACTTTTTTACAGAATCCCCTCCACCCCCCTTATTTACAGAATCCCCTTCACCCAGCAATCTACAACTACAGTGGATAACTCACTCGAATTCAAACAGATAATCAGTCATAAGCTTGTCTGAATGCCCAAAGCGGGTAATGCCCAATGCTTCTCAGTTATATGAAGAAGAGAGTATTAAATAGAAAAATTCTATAAGCTTTTTATTTAACGTGGCTGTGATAATAACAGGAGTAAAGTGTCTGGTTCTGCCAGCTGTATACTTGATAAGGTGCAAACACAAAGTGACAGAAATTTGTGCAACACACTTGGGGTGTTTTCTGCTGCACTCCTCAGCCATAGGAAGGCATAGGAGCTTGGGGTAATGTCAGAGATCAAAAGAAGCAGATCTGAATGTTTCCTGGGAAGCTCCTGAGAATATGAACATTGATGGCTATGCAAACTGGGTGCATTGCAACTGAGAAGCGGCAGAGAGAAGGTGCATGTAAGGAGGAATTATCCTATTCGACAGGTTTTTGTTCCAGAGGTGCTTGTCCATTTCAGAGCAACCTATTGCTGTAGAGACACCCTTGAAACTCAGAAAAGCCACTAGTATGGCTAGGGAGGCTTACAAATTCAGTCTGAGCATCAGCTCCGCTGGAAACAAAGCTGCTCTCATAGAGCATGTGGAAACGGAGCTTTCCAATACTGGCATTCTGAGAGAGATTACAACACTGGGTAGAGTGTCCTCAATAATATTTGGTAGCACAGTATAGAAATAAGTGTACCTTCAAAAACCAGATCAGACCTTACAACATTGGGTATGTCTAAATTCATGTTCTTGGCTGTGAACAGATGGTACAAGATCAGTGAAACTTTCCATGCATTGTGCAAAGTAGGTTCTTCACAGCATCTTTATCTCATGCTATATGCTGAATAAGCCACCACTGGAACAATTTTCTAAAAATTTTGGTAGATTCTACATCAGCAGTAACTTAAAAAAAAAGATAGTATTTTGGTTTTCTTTGAAATGGCCTAGTCAAGCAGGAATTAATTCAAGAAAATCTATTGGTTTGAGTTGAGCAGGAGGCTCTTAGACATCATAATCATGGTCCTCTCTGGATTTAAAAACTTTGAATCTTGACTCTTAAGCATTCTTGAACATGTTGCCCTTCCATGCCAGCTACCATACAGCTGTCGGTACGATTCCAAGTTGAAGGGGAATAAATTGTCTTCTGGCCAGAACTGTGTGCTAGGAGAACATTAAAAAGGTAGCTTGCATTTTGTCACGTGAAGGAAGTCCTCTGTTTCTGGCCTCCTGGACAATAAACTGAAATGGTTCCCTGTTAACTGTTGTATTGAGAGAGGTTTCCTTTCCTGGTGTTTTAATCTGGTTATAATAACAGGCAGGATGGTTGTGCAGATTTCTTCTTCTTTTGTGATTCCTCTTTTGTGATTCTGTGTTAATGGTGGAGGGACATAATTCTCTAAGTGTCTATGGATCAGCATTACCTTTTTTTATTTTGACCTTTAAATAAGAAGGCTGTTTATGTGCAGAATTCTTCTTACCAATGCCAAAGACTTGCCTACAAAGACCCAGTATCTATTTTCAGACATGTATATTTTAGATGCCATGTTCTTAATTCTGAGATTCTGTTGTTTTTAAAAAAAAAAAAAAATTAAGCTTACTGCCCTTGTATCTGTTTCTCTTCCAGCCTTTTCTTTGTAGTAAAGAGTTCTATAAATGATAGCTGAATCTGGTAATTAGACAAGACTTCCCTTTTCTGTCCTGCTTTTTTTTGCTGTAATGCATTTTGTCTGTTTACTGGCTTGAGGTCCCTTCCCCCTGTGAGACTTATCTTTTTAATGGCAGTCATTTTTAACATGCACAATTTTTCTGTAAGCATGACATTCACTATCTCTATAATAACAATCATTTGGCTTATGATTTAAACCATTACAGCAGTGTACCATGCTGTGAGACTCAAATGCTGGCTTCACTTTTACATTGTTTACTTGCCTATCAGCATGTTGACAGTTCGTAACTCTTGGCTACTTCCACATTGACGGCAATTTCTGTAAAGCTCTAGTGGAAATAAAGAACTCCATCAGACAATTGGTTTTTTGGATTACTTGCCCAAGCATGCTGTAGACTTGGTAAACTCCTGGTAAGATACTGAACTAGATAGTCATTCTAACATGGCATGAATTTGCAGTAAAGTGTGAAATAAATAAATATAAATATAAATAAATAAGTAGCATCATTTTTTAAAACATATCTTAAGTGTATTAGACAAAGATCAATTAAAACCTTTTAACAACATAAATATGAGATGGGATATATTAAGTACTAAACTAATATACCGACTGTTGCCTGACCGATTTTTTTTTCCTCACTCCACCCCGCCCTCTCTCCCCATTTGCGGGATGCTTCTTTACTTGAACATTTAGCCGTGATGCTCTTTGAGAGTGAAGAAAACAGAAGAGTCTGTTTTAGAGGAGATGGTTTTATTTGGATTAGTGGAATTTATTTTGATTATCTAACAGGTCTACAGAGACCTTTGTTCCCTGCAATCATTTTATCTATTTGTCCTGCTCTTCGGTTTTCCAACTAAATCTCTGTAGCCAGCCCAGCCAGCAGGAACATGAGAGCGCATTGCTAGGAAAACTCATCTTAGTGCAAATAGACTCTGGAAACTTAGCACAAAGAAATCTTCAATATGACCAAATGACTAGGGTTTTGGTTTTTAAGAGGTTTATAACTTGGATAAATTGAATGGAGTTTTTTACAGCTGTTTCTCAAGTCATATCTCTGCCATAAGATTCTCAGCCACATTTTGAGTCCTGTCCTATCTCAAGAAAACATCTAAAGAATTTTTTACATGGAAAGGAATTCTTTTTCAAAGATATCCAACCTGAGGTGTACATACATTTAACTTGTGCAATGTTTTATGAGGCAGACAGTTTCTGGTCTGCATATTTTAATCTTAATGAGCCTTACTTATAAAATATACACTAGTATTCTGGTCTTCTATACATGCAAGCGTGTTGGTATAGATCAAAAATATATATTAAAGCTGAAAATTTTTGTTGTGCTCATACTTATTTTACTATGCACTTTTATTTCTTTTCATAATTAGAGTTTGTTTCTTTTGTAGCAACTCTTTGTTGTTAAAATGGAAAATAGAATAAGGGAGAACTTTTTGTCTTAAAGATGGTTGAATCTGCCTGTCATAAGCAGTGCAGAGTCAGAATTTGTTTTATGGAAAGATAAATTTATTTAATAAAATCTCTTTTTCCAGGCTTTAATACTAATGAGCTGGGGAGTTTATACTTTCAGATGCCACTAATGACTTATGAGTATGTTATGTTATACGCGAGTACAGTATTACCTAGTTGCACAATTATACCACAAGTTTGCCTTGCTTATATTTAAGCTTCAGGAATTGTGTTATTATACCTTTTTAAGAAAACATTTCCAGTGTGTTTAGTTGTAGATAAAAGGCTTGAAATTGTGTTTTGAGTATTTATTTTAAAGGGTTAAAACCTAGAGAAGTTAGAAATATTTCAAAATGGTTTTTAATAAATCTTATGTTGGGAGACTGACTGAAAATTTCTGAATGACTGCAGTGGTAGTGTACTTTTTGCATACAGTAAATATTGTTCATAATTGGGCAAGTACCTGTATCTTTTTAGGACAGGATTGCAGGGGCAGGGTGGGTGGATGTCATTTGCATCTACTTTTTGTTAGGTGACCTTTTGTGTACCTGAAGGGCACCATCCCATTCTTGATGTCTGGAGATGAAAATGTTCAGGGGTTTTTTTTCCCAGTTTCTTAACTTTCTTATAAGCGATTCGGTGAAGTTCTACAATATAAGTTGATGACATCTTTTAAAGAATATTTTATACCATTTTATAATTTGAATCATGCTAGTGTAGAAATATTTCTAAACTCTACTTCCCATTTATCTTGTATTCTAGCATCTGAATTCATATTCTTGTAAAAGTAAGTGGGTAGGAGGAGGGTAGGGGAGAAACTATTCTTGAAACATTCTTCTTCCACTTGGAGTTTGCCTTTGCTTTTCATCTTGAAATTAAAATTGATGGACAGAGAATAATTTGTGTTAATGCAGCTGTTACTCAGTTTGAAAGATGACTAACAGGAAGATAGTGCTCTTAGCTGGGGAACAAAGGGTGACAAATGTCATTCTGCACATCAAGTTTTTCCACACTGCCTCTGAAGCAGATGGTACACTAGCTTTAAAAAAACAAAAAAAAAAAAAAAAATAAAAAAAAAAAAAAAAAAAAAAAAAAAGAAATAAAAAAAGAGCATTTGAACAAGTACAGTGTCAATATGCCAGAACAGTCTCCTAAACCTCTTGTCGTCTGTGATAAGGACATCAATAACAGTCATTGTCAACCTTCATTAAGTTCAGATCTTCCATTTTTATGTTCCTCAGGATGTTTTTCATTGATATTTTCCCTGGAAAGAGAAAAGGCACTACATCAAGCTAGTGTATAGAGCTTGATTCCTTTCCTCAGGGCTCTTAGTACAAAAGAAACAAATTATTTTAATTAGTCTTCTTCTGTGATTTGTTGGGGGGTTTTTTATGTGTTTGTTTAGTTGGTTTTTCTTTTGAGTTCCTCTCGGGTGTTTAACCTGTTTCTAGATGCAGAAAAGCCCTTGCTTATTAATCTACATAATAAAGTCTAAGAAAATGGGAATGTTCCACTTGCAAACAAATAAAAAGGAAGATGTCAAGTAAATTAGATCCATGCTTCCCCTTCTCCAGGGATTTGTCTAAACATTGTTGCTGATACTGCTTAGTTTACACGTCTAGAGTTATTTTTTTAGATTCTTGTTAGCTCTTGCAGGTCGAGCTACCAGTGACCAGCACCATGTGAGTTCTTTAGTTTTTTTCAGAAAAGACAACCAGAAAAATAAAATTCCTGACTCTGGATTGAGTTTGAAGTCTTTTCAAACATGGGAGGTAGGTGGTTTGGAGAACAGACATTGGTATGTTCAAAACCAAGTGACTTAGCTCGCTATTTGACTTTTATTGAAGGAAGAGAAGGAAAATATTTCTGAATTCATTCAGTGTTACGCTCTTTTCAGCGCCCTCAGCAGTTCTTTCCAATGTGAGAAGAAAATATACCATGTCAGAGGAGGAAGGCTCACACATTCAACATGGCTACAATTAACAAGGAATTGTATATATTGTACCTGAAGTTTTAGGAGTTCATGACTTGAATAGTTGTTCCTTTTGAAATTATTTTCTATACAATGAACTGTTTTCTCAGACCTTGTTAGACATTGTGGCTAGAAATAGAGAAATATTCCCACACAAAAATGAAAAGAAAACCTACCCCAAAAATACTTGGAAGTGCAAGTAGACTTTTCTGAGTCTGCAAAGAATTGAAACCAGATATTAAGTCTAAAGACACTTCTCATATTTTATATTAATGTATATTTTTTAATCTAAAATTCAGAATATCAAACCATTTTATGGAGCTGGTTTCTCATGCCTTTCACTTACAAATGAAACTGTACAACCTGACACTCAGCCTTGCAAAGTAACTCTGAGAACAGAGCATCAGAGGTGTTCTCATAACTGGCAATGGTATAATCCAGAAAGCATTTTGGTGCCAGTCCTGCAGACCTCTGTGAATTTAATTGCACAAGCTAGCGTGTGAATTATTATTTAAATTTTATGTAACTTTTACTATAGATTTGATGGTGTTACACTGACATATTGTCTCTATTTACCCCCAAATTAAGCACATTTCGTAAAAAACAAATTACAGCACAAAATAGAAATAGGTGTATTACAAAAAAACTTGAACTGGCTGTCATTTTCTGCTTTCAACTAGATCTACCAAAAAATCATCCTGTTTTTACTATAACCTGTCCAGCTGAGTTGAATTGCATGTTCAGGTTCAGTTAACGATCCAACTGATAGTAAAGCTTGTTAAAGAACTGAATATACTTCCAGCCTGCGTATAAATAAGTCTACTCACAAATTCTCATAAATCTGAAATGAGTTTCCAACAAATCTAGACTGACCAATTTCAGATGTGAATAGCTATAAAGTTTGCATAATCTTCATTATGGTTGGGAGATATCTGAGTTCCTGTGATCATATTTTTGTGTGCCAGGCAAAGAATTTGGTGAGTAGAAAGACATCTCTGCTCAATGTAGGAGTGGGGTACATAAAATAGTACTTCTTTAAAAATATGTATCAGTGGAGTTCCATATATCAGTTAATTTCTTTGCTTGTTTGTGAGGTTTTTCTTTTTTTTTTAATGAATTTTGATCAATCAATCCCACTTGAAGTTTCATTAGTGCAGTGTTTGCAGAGCTCAGGAAATTTCTTTCTCTGGCGTCACTTATAACAGACTCTTCAGGTGGTGAATGTACTCACCATTCTTCTTTTGTCAGTGTTACAGGACTTCATTACAGTGTGCAAGCACTTAAAAGGGCAATACCTACTGTGTGAAAGACCTGTGCAGCTTATAAAAGAAGATATCCTATAGTGTCATTATGAGCTGTCAATGCAATTGTACCTCAGGCCATTCCCACAACATATCTAATTCTGTTCCCCTCTGACCCTTTTCATGCCAGAAAATGGTAGAATTGTGCAGTTGTGTCTTTGAAAAGTGGCATAGAGACTGGCACAATAGATTCCTTATAATATCATACAGCATATTGAGCTAGACCTACAGAGATTTTGAAAGAGATGAAATTATGCTGATCATCATATGGGAGAGTTAAGTGTTATCTTCAGTCTTAAAAATAAAACATGGGTGTACATTTTTTTTCCATTGAAAGCCACTCTATAAAATGACACATGAAATGAACATCAAAGTCAGTGCTGGCCTGAAAATGCACCATATTTTTAAAAATAGTTCAAATCCAAGGATTCTGTGTGAGCCTTTCTAACACTAGAGTACCGTCTGACCCAAACCCACCAAAGGGATTGCACTCTGTGAAGCAACTTAAATGTCTCTGGCATCTGAAGTAGTGTAACGCTCTAAGAGTTTCTTGCATGTGTGAGGAAATTGGAAAGACAATGTTGTTCTTTAATATGGCTTATAATCAACAGACAACTTTAGAGTGGACTGGAACTGGTGTATGTGACACAGCCCTTCATCATCCCCAGTGTGGACACACAATCTAAATTCATTATCTGAACCACGTTTTGGTGGGAAGGTAGTCACTGTGGCATCTGGTCACATCTTCCAGCTATTGCATAGAAGGGTTGGAGTCAAAAGTGTCTGAGAGGTCGGAGGAGCACTGCAGGATCCTAACCTAGGTGTAGTTTAGGGATGACAGACATGCACGTGAATCTTGAATTTATATGCAGGTAAGCACTTCCCTTCCTCACCTTACTTTTACACTTCGCTAAATTCAGATTTCGTGCCCGATTTTCTTCTTGTTCTACAATTGTGAGGGCATGTAATCTAGAAAATCTTGAATTGATTTACTCCTTTTTCCTCTACCTTCCCCAATTTAAAGCTATAGTTCCTGGAAGAAGGCACAGGAATCTGAGAGCATAATTATGTTCACCTCTTGGCTTTCTGTTGTGAGCATAATATTCAGAGTGTTTTCGCCATATTAATGTGTAGCTCATAATTGTTAATTTTGCCAGTGATTTACTGATGAGCCTCTTAACTTTAAGCAATGCTGTGACTCAATCCCTTTCCCTGTAGCATTAAGAACTAATTTGACAGTTGCTACAGGCAAAGCTGCAAGATGGCTCAGATTGTCAAACGTCCTTTGTCCTCACAAACGCAA
Organism: Fulmarus glacialis; assembly: GCF_000690835.1. Taxonomy (NCBI): domain Eukaryota; kingdom Metazoa; phylum Chordata; class Aves; order Procellariiformes; family Procellariidae; genus Fulmarus; species Fulmarus glacialis. The sequence continues at coordinate 33,704 of NW_009195361.1, read as the reverse complement.
AATCCTCCAGCCAAGTTTCAAATGCAATTCCATTTTATTCTAATTTATTGTTCATTTCTCTTCCTGACATAGCAGCTCCCTAACAAGTCCGTACATCATTACTTAAATGCTTGCTCACAAAGGACTGTTGTCAATCACTGGCACAGAACATCAAGCAGAAAGAATGTCTGATCAAACACATTTTGAAAGGTCTGCCACAACAATAGAGAAAAGCTGAATCAAACTGGGGGGAAGGGAAGGGCTAAACATGACTTATTTGTATCAAGCAGATGAGATTATTTTAAATAGGCCTAAGACTCTGAAAATGATGTGGAATTAATTAATTTCTAGATACTTATTAGAGTGCATATTTTTTTAAACATTGACGATAATGCAAGTGGTGGATAAAATACTAATACCAATGAGCACAGCAAAAATGAACCATTAGACCATTCAGACCTTCCTGGGGCTGCAAAGAACCTTGGAGTCAGCCTGAAAATTACTAACAATAAAATGAGAAACGATTGCTCTGAGGGTGAATCACTCCTGGGTCATCTGTATTAACAGTAATAAGAGCATTTTAAATAATCATAATTTTTTCATGCACCTTCTTGAGTCATGATCTTGATTTTGTTTACCTTAAAATGCCCACAATAAGAAAACATCTGTTGTTCAGTTTTACAAATAATATATTTTCTTTTAATTTATTCTAAGATGTAATTGTTCTTTACATAATGGATAAAGCCTCTATCAGTTCAAGAGGTAAACTACACAAAGGAATTGATCAATTTTAAATTCAAAATACTAAAATAGATTTTTCATTTTGTGTACCTCAATGAAAGTAATTAGGTTTTTTTTTCCCTAATCTGAGAGGAATTTAACAACAATGTATAGCCTTGAACTTCCCCTGATCTCTGCACTGTAGCTGCATACAAATCAATAACACACTTCACTTACAAGAGTTTATGTCCTTGTCAGCTCAAAATTCTGGTCACTCAGGGCTGTCACACTGAAGGTGAGCTTTGCATGTCTCTCTGGATTTCTTTATTGCTCCTGGTGGGGCAGGGAATGAGAGTGGGAGGAAAATAGCAACGGTTGTGTGATTCTCTGCCAACCTTATTTCACCCCAAATCTTAAAAATAACAAAGTCTTTCTCACAAATGGGAAAATATTGCAATCCCTGAGGAACTTCTGGTATGACAATCCTCTGAGGACGTCTCAGAGTGGGTTGGGCAGCATTAACAGCTGACTGTGGGTTTCAGTGGTACTGAACAGGGTTCCTGCTCTGGGCACTGAGGCAGGAGACCGAAAGGAAAAACAGTACATGACAATTTAATATAGCAATAACTCACATGCATAAAGAGACAATGAAATATGGATAGCATATTATCTCTAACTTTTACATGCCTCACTGTGAAATTGCCTTTTAAGTTGCTTTAATGTAATTCCTTATGTTGGGGTTTTTTTAAGTAAACCAAAAAAACCACCACCTCCATTGTGTGAAACTGCAATATTCCCATGGTCCACCATTTGGCTCTATACACAGATTCTTTTGATTAATTGAAAAGTTCAACTAAAATCATTATGTATAGCCAAACAAAATTACATAAAGTATGTGAATATTTTTTGAGGTAAGGTTACAGGAAACCTGGCTAGGAAGCACCATTAGTCTCAGAAGAGCTGAGCAATTTAGGAGACCGGCATGTTTTGAGTGTGTGTCCTAAACTACAATTGAGAGGAGATCCACTATTTGAAACAAGTCCACTACTCTTCCCTCCTTCAGTATTTGCTGGGCTTGTTGAGGGTTTTGTCACCATTTGCTTGTTTGTTTCCACCTGGTGATCTGGAGCACCCCGTTCTCTGGTAAGATGGTAAGAAAGTGGACGTATTGCACAACCCCAGCCATAACAACAATAATAAAAAAATTAATAAACTATTATTATTTTTAATAGTAATAATCTTATTTTGAGAACCAGCCACTAGAGGTGAAAAGAATTCCCCTGAAAGTGAATTCTTACTGAGCATGAGAAAAGCTCAGACCTCAAGTCCTGGACACAGTGGCAGGGTCTGGAGTATACTGCTGTGACTGCAGCCCGAACCAATGCTATAACATGGCTATTCATGGAGTAAGGTACAACATAAAGGTGCTATAAACTTTTTAAAAGACTCTGTGGAACCTTTGGGATAGCTTCATCTAGAAATTGGTAACATAGTTAACAACATAGTTAACAGCAAAGAGATTTGTAGCTTTAGTGGCATTGGAATTCATCCATGGTAGAGTTTAGAATAATGAAAGATAATATGTGTATCAGGAAAGGTAATGGAGAAATATGCTACATTTATGCAATGGTTGAACTCAAGCAACTGAATCCACTCCATGGAGGGGAAAAGCTACCATAGCATCCTCTCTTTATAATTTTATTAGGCAGAATATATCTTGCTTTTCTCACAGTATGAAAAAATTAAATAATTGTTCAAAGATACCATCAAAGAAATGAATGATATCCAGAATCAATGGGAGATCTTTGGTAAACCTGCAACACAATTGTATCCTTACAGCATCAATTAAATTTTTGAACAACCTAATCTCGTCATCTCAAAGCTGGAACACATTTCATTAGTTTACCTATTAAAAATTTTAGAAAAAAAAACTTCTAGGAAAATAGCAATAAAATTAATGGAAGTGTAAAATCTGTTCAGGGATAGCTTCAAATTTACACTTCTAGGAAGAGAAAAAATAATTTACTAATAGTAGGTTTCTTGTTGCTTTTGTTGATGACTTGGTTAACTTCATAATTCCAATGGTATCAGCATTAAAACCTTCTAAATAAGTTGCATAACTTAACTTGTGCTTGTGCTCTACCCACAGAGTATGTTGATTTAATAGCTAGGTAGTTCAGGTAGTTAGTAGTTTAGGTTCTGTTTTGAAGTGCCTTTTTCCCCCATGTAGAATTGGAGGCTCTGAATTGAGTTCTGGCTTCAGTTCAGAGACCAGAAGCTAGAGGAACAGTAGTAAGTACCATTTGGATTGAATAGAAAATGTAATATATATTAACAGTCGGTAAAATTGAGCAGCATCAGCTGGAAAGGGAGCAAAGGAAACTGCCAGTGTTAAGTGATGTATTGGTTTGATTTATATTGGATGAGAAAATTGCTGGTAGGTTTTTTTTATTGAAAAATTAAGTAACAATCAGTAGAGTTTTTTAAAAAGTACAGATTGCTTCTGAGTTAACAAACCATAAAACTGATTCAGTGCTACAAAAGTGGGTAACCATTGTTTTATTCTTTTCTGTTTTCTTTTTGTGATTGCATGAATCACTACTGTGTCATAAACTAAGGTCTTAAAAGTGAGCTTGAGACAATAAAAAGAAAAGCCTTAATATATTTTCCTGGGATTAAAAGATTGTTTGATTTACTTTTAGCTCATCTGAACTCGGTTGTATTGACAAGGTCAATATTTAAGCCATTTTTTCATACCGTTATAATAACTGGCTGGGGAAAAGATAGCAATTTCTTTCATTACACCTCGAACAGAGAATGGATTGAGATGTAAAAGTGAACCTTTTTGTAAAGTGATCATCTCTATACAGCCACAGTTAGCTTCCAGGCTGGGGAAATCCATACAAAGGAACAATTTTCATAACACCACCAAAAGCATATTTATTGCTGGGGTATTTATCTTCTGCCATTTTTTTCAATGGGAATCAAAGAGTCCATAAAACTCTTTATAAGCAAACAAACTGTTTAAATTGTGGTTAAAAAAGCTTCTGGACTAGATAAGGTTGTTGAATGGTCTTACAAAGTATGTATCGATATCCTGTAAGTCCAGAATGCCTAGAAAGCATCAAAAATACTGTATGTGCAGGCAAAAGCCTCCTGAAGTCTAGCACTTCATAATAGTAGTAGCTTACTGCAATGAACACGTGTTTGTACAGGAGATCCTGTGAAAGCTTAAATATAGAAAAATTATCCAGTATCATTGGCATTACCCAAGCTGCTGTTCCGCCTGTTTGGCATTCCTATCCCCTTTGATATTCTTCCTTCTATAGTACGAAAACTAAAAATTGTTTCACTCAGGAGCCTGAGGGCTCTGTGTGTTACCCAGAAACAGAGTCCCATCAAGAGTTAAACCCCTCCAATAATCTCAAAATATAAGATCTGGCAAAAGGGTTAATTCTGTTAAGAAATAAGACTCTCAGCAAATGGCCAGATTAAAATGTAGCTGTTAGCATCAAGCACTACATGTACTCTTTGCAGAATAAATGGGTTTACTTAGCACATATTCCTCATCTCTTAGAAACTAAGAAGAAAAAGCAGCAATTCTGTTAAAACCCAACTCTTCCCCTGTCTTGATTCCAGGTACTCTAAAAAAACATTCCCTAAACTGATTGACTTTCATCAAGAGCTCTTTCAATGTCACAGAAATAGATTTCATTGGTTTTGACAGCCTGGCTTGATGCTAAGCTTGTATCAAAAACCTACCACAGAAAAAAGACTGCTGAGTTGAACATAATGGTCATATTTGGGGTTTCTGCTGTGCATGTCTCTGTGGTGGATGTGATTTCCTCTATTCTGACCCCAAGAAGCTTGTACAGCAGCTCATTTAAAGTTCGTGTCTCCGAAAGGAAAATAGTGGAAATATGAAAAGCGAAATAATCAACTGCACTTCTATTTTGAGTAGCCCTCCCACAGCCTGTGAGCTCTGCGGGGGAGCAGGAGATGGGAAATCAGTGTTGCCCTTAAAACAGAAGAAATGTTTTTCTAACATAATATACGTGAAGCACTTCAGTATTCCCACTCTCTGTAAATAACTGAAAGATAGTGGGTGCAAAATCTAACGATGATGTGGCCAGCTCTTCTAAATCTCTGCCCTCTTCAAGCTTCCCATGCTCTTGTTGTCTTTTCCTATACACTTAGCATTATGTGGTCTCCTAAGGGTCTGTGAATAACACATCTGTCAGCCACTTTCACATCTTCTGAGAATCTTCCCATTCTCTGGAGGAGTTTGGATCAAGGGTGTAATTGAAACAATACACTGAACTAGTACTTTTACTAGCTTACTAGCCACTCTGAAAGTCTGGTCCCAGATTGAATGAGCCATGACATATTTCAGTATCATTTGCTTTTCCTATACGGTCATTGAAAAACCCCATAGAAACAGTCTAACACTTCATCTGACGCTGTGATCATTCCCCACACTCATATTTTCCTCTTTGTAGTTGATCAGCAATATCTAGTAGTGCAAACTTGGGGAAGGAGGTACGGTGTCTCCTTCATGTACCTGGACGGAGTATTTCCTATACAAAGCTGAAAAAGGCCTATAGTCCTTCATGCTGTTTCTTTTTCCCCAAAGTCTGGTCAATGGCAAGTTCATAGCTACAGTCAATAAATCTTACACATGTACACGGCCTCTCTGTCCAAGCAGTTCATTTTGTGGTGACATCCCCTTAGCGTGTGATACTGAGAGGTGTCTCCGTGGCGGAGAGGGAGCACTGGGAACACAATAACAGGCCAAATCCACCTTTGCCTCCCACTCTTCCCACACTCATTAAACAATCCTGGTTTGGAAACAGAAGAACAAAACCAAAACTATAGCATCTATGAAACTGTAGCAACATCTTAAAACTTCACAATTTATTCACGTTGGCTGGGTGATGTTTATACTAGAGTTTGCTCTAGTTTTTGTCAAAGAAACAGAACTAAGTTATACTTTTATCCTTAGCTATGACTTTTTGAGAGCGTGACTCAGGCATGGAAGGGAACTTGTGTTTAATATTCCAGTTTGGTGATGATGTGTGCAAATCTGTTCCCTTAATATGTTTTTAGATTTTTTTTTGAAACTTTTTTTTTCCCCAGTTCATACAGATATAAAACTTCTCATGTGGGATGTGGTTCAATTAGTGTAGAGAGATACAGTTAATTGTTTAAAAATACTTTTTAAATGCTGTTATTTGTTACAAATAACTTGAATTATAAACAGCAAAATTAAGCTTGGTACTAATTTCTCTTGTGTTCCTCCCAGTTGGCAAAAATAGAAAATGGCTAGTCAGCTTTCCCATTGTTTACATAGTTTTGAGTTTTTAATTAACATAATCTGCTTATTGCAATGTAGCTGCTAATTGCAGCCAGTTGAAGGAGAGGGGTACAAATTGCTGTGTTTATGTGGTAGAAAAAGGAGCCAAATAATTAGGGAAACTGTTTCCCATATAGAAAATGATAATATTTTCTTTCTTTACATGGAAACATAAATAAATCTGTGACCAACTGTTTAGACACCATTTAAAAAGCACTGTAGCAAAGAACTTCAATACATTCAAATTGGATCATTTCTCCATCAACTTGCCTGAACACATTTTTATTTTTAATGAAAACGAAGCTTATGTTAAAAAGAACTCCATGCTCAGTTTCTGAGGATTTAGGGGGATGTCCGCAAAGGCCCGCGATCTTTCCCAAGACCACACTGCAGTAAGCTCTGAAGGTGCAGCAATATGAACTTTCAGTATGTGAGGCTGTTGCTGGAGTTTCTCTGGGTCTTTACAAGGGTGAGTGTAAGAATACGTGAACATTCCAGGGCTGTTTTAGTGTCTTAATTATTTGCAATTAGAATATGACTGTTTAGGCTCTGAGTATTTCTATTTATTTTCCTCCAAACTAGAATGTTTTTAGCAAGGAAAAAAATATCAATGGTTTTGGCAAATATTCAGATAATAGGCCTGGCTCTAACCATGCTTTATTATTATATGTAACTCTGCAGGGGAATCTTAGGCAAAAAGAACCATTAATTTTGACTTTTTCTGTAAACCTAAGCAACAGAACTAACCTAATTACAGAACTGAGTTTTGTCCCAGCCATATAATCCACTGTGCAAATTTTACTCTTCTTCACACTTCCACTGCAGCCAAATACGGTAAAGGTTATTAAGTATTCTGATCTCATAAAATAAAAAGGAACAAAAATGGATGCTGTTAAGATGACTAGGTTCTCTTCAAACACAGCAAGATTTACTTTATGCTAGAATGAGCAATGATTAAGAAGGTTTGACTGTATTATTAGGAATCTTTAATTGCAAAAGGAGAAGCAGCTATGTATTTTGTAAAATGTAATCGAAATCATTTGCAGTAGCAAATTAAATATATTCATGAGTAAAAGTTCCAAATATTTTATCTGTTGACCTTTACCATACACTGTAAAATTTTAGTATTGGAGCTATTGTATAACTTTAGAAACAACGGTGCTGAAATATGTGGGCCTGATTCTGATTTCACTTGGATCTAATGTAATTCTTTTGAACTCTGGAAGCAACTCTTGATTGGCAATGCTGATGGCTAATTGGAATCATGCCTTATGGCTCAAAGATTGCCCTTATGCCCACAATAATACTAATTTCTGAAATTAATAAAAAGAACAACGGTTATTGATCTATTTCAAATTACACACTCTATGTGCTTTTCTAGGCTTGCCACCTGAGTCAGGGAAATGGGTGACGAATTGATGGTAGGATTAAATGGCTCCTTGTAAGTAAGATTTTTTTTCTTTGAATCTTCCAAATCATGGTTACTAATGAAATCTCTGTTCTTTTTATTTTTCTCTAAAATAGTGCCAGATAAGTTCATAATGTTTCCCTAATGGGTACAGTAGACAACATGTTTATTGTCCTAAGACACGTCTAAACATATTTAGAATGCATATCGGGGTCACAATATTATTGTTCTCTCCTCCTGCTTTAAGAAAAATAAAGAAATCAAAATTTGTAAGGTATTGAAGAAGTTAGACCCTATATCCATTGGTGAATAGTGTAAAATGTTTGTTCATGTAGCTAAAATATATGTCCATGATATATTAATAAGAAAGACTGTACCCTTGAAATCCTAAAATAGTCTTTCTTAACATCTGATAAATCCTTTCTTCAAACAATGTTCACAGACTCCACGAAGTAATATATCAAGTATGCATACATGAGCACCAGTTGCATAAAACAGGCTCCATCTGTGTTTGAGCTGACAAAGAGAATGTCTGCATGTTTGGTATGAGCCAACAAATTCATGAAAGGGAAATCCATTAAAGGGTATTAAATACAAAGACATCTACTTTGGGTCTGGAAGTCTGACTTGCAAAGTATTGGTGGCTCTGAGAATAATTACTTCATGTTTGGCCTGTTCGTATTTCTGCTGCGAGGTCACAGCAGTTAAGGAGTAGTTGAAGTTGTCACGCATGGATAAGAGAATACAATTTTAATATATACTGTCTATTTTTCAGCTTGCACTAGGAAGTTGTTGCAAATACTCTCCTACCAAAAAAAGAAGCTTTGAATTTGGAGTTCTGTTCCAAAACAGCAAATTTAAATGTCTTTCCCCTATTTCTTCTGTTTTTCTAAAAATAAGTTTGGACAGGTGTCACAAAGAGAATATTTAATCGGGACATAAAGGTTTATACCCTAATAATTTGTTCTTTAATTCAAACTCTGGGATGGAAGCAATCTCAATTGAAGCTAAGATGCTGTAGATCTGTCTTATAAGCAAGCCAAAATCTGGATCTTTATATATTTTTAATATTAGCTATTTCCTCAATTATTTTCCTCCTTTTCTTCCTACAATTTATTAAGCCAAGCTTGTTAGCCCGTTACATTGAAGTAAGCTCAACACTTCCTTCCTTTTTTGTCTTCACTTAGCAGCAGTACCAGGAAAAGGCTGCAGGTGTAAGGTGTCATCTGGTTCTCAGACTGCGTTTTCAGACCTGGCTCATGCCTGACACTGCAGCAGCGGAGAGGTGATATCGCGCACGGGATGCAAATGGCTTCGTAGTTGAGCAGGAAGCTCTGAAGAAAAATTGTTACTGCAGACTTCGGCGTTTCTGATTCTGCCATGCTGAGGCCAAGTGATGTCTACTTTCAGAAAAATTTTCTGCTCTTGTTGGCTACATAGCACTTAGCACGGTGCTGTTAATAAAGCAGCTGTCATCTGTGACAGAACACTGGTCTTTATAGTAAGATTTAACTCAGTCTGATGCTACAGAAGAATGTCCTGATGAATTGTGTTCAGTAGTTTAGCAGAGGATAATAGATCCTGAAAAAAAAATCCTAAAATGACCACTAATGCTGTTTTTCAGGAGAGGCAGTTCTCCTATTTACAGGATATGAAAAGGGGTGATAGAGTGCTTTTAGACAGACAATGAAACAACTCTTAAACATCCTAATGACCTCGGAATACTGCCTTGCCCCCCTTTTTCTGGTTCTTTATGATTCCAATCTCTTTTGAGTGAAAATGTTACGATGAAATATATTATCCTTTTTATAGAAATGACAGAGATAGAACACTTACCAAGCAATTTAAGAGACACAGCTGAACCTAATCACTCCTGAAATCAAAAGAAATAAAGGGAAAATTCTTTTTTCCCTCCTTTTCCCTGGTAATGAATGTGAATACTTAGTTTTGGACTCCTTTCACCATTCTGCCTCAATAAATGAGAATAGGCAAAGAATAGATCTTCACATCACTACACTGCTCACAGCTCAGTGCTGCCGCTCCTTTATCCTCTGCTCCATTTCTCTAGCGCGTCACCAACTTTTTAAGTGGGTTTGCAACAGTGGTTATCAATTGCTTCAGTTTTCAGAATAGTTCTTCTGTAGCTATGCTGATGGATAAGTAAGTGTGAGGAGAAAAAAGAGTTTGTGTTTCATATGAGTCAATATTCTTGATATACAACAGAACCCCTTAAATTTTGTTTCATTTTTTTCTGTCTGCATAAATGGGTTTAAACCTCCTGGTTTCATTATTCAGCTTTTTGCACTACAAATTCTTGGGACCATCACTTCTGTTCTGCCCACAGAGTAATTAGTAGCTTAACTATCAACTGGTTAGAGACAAGATAATTTAAGCAGGTCCAAATTGCTTGTAAATCAACATGGTTGAATGCCTTATTTAAGTGAAGATAAGGAATGCATAGGATTTTAGCTAAAGTCTGAACCAGGCATGGGCTTTGTTAGTACTGTTAGGGCTAGAACCCTTCTGTCTGGTACCCGCAAGCAGAAAGTGAAAATAAAGACAGTGCAAAAGTACAATGATGCAATACCTGCTTCTGCTAGACCTTGTTCCTGTAGAAGGGGTTTTGTTTCAGCTGGCTTTGTGGTGAGCGGATGACGGCCACCAGTACCAGCAGCGCCAGAATGCGGATGGTAAGAAGATAACAAGGTGTTGCATCAATCAGTTCACATTATTTTGCGTACTGCAGTAACCTGTGGAAATTGGCACAAAACACAGTACTGACAATTTAAAGCAGATTAAGCAACACTTGTATAATAGACTATGAGACAACCTTTTAGCAGTTCGCTGGTGGGAAGGAAGCTGTTTGGAGGGGACATTTGCACATTTGATTAATTTAAATTGCAAAGGAATCAGCAAATGGAACATTTTTCTTTTTTTTTCTTTTTTTTTTTTTACATCCCAAATCAAGGAAACAATTCAGATGCTGTAATAAGATTTTCTCAAAAGTCCAAGGGATAAAGGAAATGGTTGCTTGATACAGTGGTATCTTTGCAATTCAGATGGCTTCCAATGATGAATAGGAACATCCAGAAACACTTATTTTGTTTTATTTTCACTTTTAACATGTCTTAGTAATAAACAAGCTCTATGAATAAATATACCTGATGAAACAGTGAAATATACTCTGTGCTGTTGAGAATGCTCCTCTGCCTGCAGTATAGTAGCTGGAAAATTATGATACAACCACAGTGACATAGTTCCCCCCCGTGGAGCATTTTTGCGGCAAGACAAGTTAAAAGTAAGAATAAGATAAAATGTTATTATAGGGCCATGGATCTTCTGTAACCTAAAAGGAGTGAAGATAGGTGTCACAGCTGACAAAGCGCTAAGCTATCCCAGCCTATGCAAAGCTCAGTACAAAACAGTGAAAAACAGCCTTATCAGATCTTTTCCCAACTTAAGAGGGGAGGGAGAGAAGGTGTCCTTTACAACCAATAGGTCTATAAAAGCTGTCAGGATCCCAAACAAAACAAAACTTGGATGACAGCTGCAAGTGCATACTCCATGAAAATATAAATTCCACTTTAAAAAAATTTCTTTCAACCGTCAAGTCTACTTGCCAAGTAATATCATGGAGCTAGATTTTATTACCTAGTTATAAAGTCCTAATACAGAGGTTCTGGAACAGAAGTGTTCACACAAAATTATCTATAGAGACTCCAGCGGTGCCGCTGGAATGGTGGGATTCAGAGCTGAGAGACAGGCGGTCACAGGAGCTTCCTGCAGACCAGCCGTCCCAGTGTGCCTTGGCGACGCCGGACTCTGCAACTGACCCTACCGGCTTATAACAGACTGGCATATATGAGCACAAAATCCTAACGCTGCTGCCTTAGTACTTAATGTGATTTGCAGTGCAATTTTTTTTCTGTGCTACTCAATGATAATAATAATAATTGATTCTTTCCTCATGCAGTTTGTGTTGATCTTTCTTTTTCCCCCTTACCCTTTGTTTTCCTTCCCCTCCCAGTCCCCTATAGTGTGAACATCCTTCTACCACGTCTTTTACTGCAGAGGTACAGCAAGTCAGTACAATGCACACCTCAGGGTTGTTTTTCTTTCCTTGACTACCAAATCATGTGGTAAGTCTCTTTGAATCAATGTTCCTTCTGTTTTGAATAAAGTTTTAAATGATTTAGTCTGAAGCTTACATACAACACTTGTGCCACAGTCAGCGTTGGCAGTCTTGCCAGGGTTAGAAGTAGAGCAATCCACTGACGTAAATAACTTGGAAGTAAACTGACAAATTCTATCTATTTTGATTTCTTTTGTTTTCCTACCCATGAATCATTCAGGAACTGACTGAATATTCTCAGAACATCCCTTATTTTCTCTCAGCCAGGACTTGTTTGCAAACTCCTCTTTCTGCCACCTGGTTGGATGACTTGGTACCATTCGGTATGATTTCAATGAAAAAGTGGAAACTATTGGCTCAAATAACTCTCCTCCTCTCTCCTCTAGAGTTGTGCTTACAAAGGGGATTCTTGTTGAAGAAAAATGCCGTAAGGGTGCCCAAGTGTACTCTCTGTTGGAGGAATTCTGTTTTAGGAAGAAGTACTGCAGTATAATATCATAGAGCACAAAAATATGAAAGTATTGCAGTATAGTATCATAGAGCATTTATTCAATAAATTCAATAAACGTGAAGAGCTTGTTTAGGCTACCCACACTACCCATCAGAGGCAGGATTAGCCTCCTGCATCATTCTGACACCTTTGTCCAACCCAGGCATCCTCGAAGTGTGCACCTGGCAGTCTCCTGTGCCATGAGAGCACAGAAGTGTGGTGACAAACCCAAGTCCCTGGCCAGAGCACGTAGCTGATGGGCACCGAGGCGTCAGATGTGTCCTGTGAAAGGCCCAGCAAGCAGCCGTGGGACTGCTGCCCGGGGTGAGGGCATCTTGGGAGAACTGGCAGGGACCGCCAGTGATTTTGATTCAGTTATCAAGAGACTGGTCTAATATAATCTTAAAACTCTCCAGTGAGAGGGATTTTATATTGCTGCTTCAGGCAATCTGTTACAGTTCTAAGCTCTCTTTTGTTACAGAGTTTTTTCCACTGCCCCTCAGCGTATAAACCCCTGCAGAGGCATGAGCCCAGCTGCCAGGGTTTAGCTGCAGTCCAAGGAAGGTGGACATTGTCTGAGTGACCATCAAGTATGATGCTACCTTTAGACTCTAGCACCAGTATTAGTTAAGTTTTCCTAAGTTTGTTTTGGGTTTTTTTATTTAAAAAAAGCATAGAATATGAGGAAATCATACCAGAGCATTTCTTGTGAGCACAAAATCTGTGTATTTCCTTTTACTGTATGTGATCAAATTGTGGGTAAAGGAAGGATAAGCTAGCACCCAGTGTGCAGAAACACCCCACCCTCTATTTATTAATCTATATGCCAACTAAAATAAATAGCACTGGCATGTAAAGAGCATTGGAAAAGAAATGTCAGAACCGAGGTGATAGTGAGGCCAGCCTAGTGGCTGCCCTCTAGCAAAGGCTTTTTACCAATGGTCCTTCTAACACCTGCTGTGTGGGCCATGCCACCCACTAGCTCTTGCTGCTTTTTGTTGAGGAGATTCCCAGGAAAATAAACAGCTGGTGCGTTCTGACAACAAGCCAAACATCTTTCCCACTAATTTCATAGCACTGTGGTGTTTATATACTGGCTGTGTTTTCTTTGCCTTAGGGAAAACGCCTCAAGGTAATACAGGTGAGTTTTGTTATGTTCTCCAAGAGATGGCTTATATATTTTTATTATTCCATATAGGTTATGATTTACCTCATCTCTAGAAGCACAATGGTCAGGTTTTCATTTGCAGCAATATTACTTAAACACAGATGCTAACCTTGCGCCCTTTGGACAGCATCTGTTAGAAGGTTGCCTCTGAAAGAGACGTATCTTCTATGAGATAAACCTTCTGTGGCTAAATAGCCATAAATGAGGACCTAATAAGGACCTTTCAACTTCTCCGCTGCTTACAAACAGCTTAAATAGAAGGGTTTTACAAAATTTAACTCATATGCTTACAGATTTTTTTTTTAATTTCAATATTTATCCTAGCAGAAAACCACTCATAATGTTAAATATTCAACATAGTGTCTTGTCTTGGCAAGAATATTATAAAAATACAAGGAGAACTGTTATTTGTGGGCATGACTCTGTATGGGAAGAACTGATGCTCGAAATCCATATCAGGTTGTTTTATTTATGTCTCTATGGCAGCTCATTTGAGGAAATGTATTTGGATGTAATTCTTAAGCCATTTAAGATCCAAAATTTTGTTTCCACATAAGCCCTTATACAAAGGAAAATGCTCTTTTGTTGGGTGACAAATATCTACAGCTTCTCATGGGAAAATGAGTTTTCTTTTCTTGTGCCTGTCCCTAGTATTAAATGCCAGATATGAAATGGAGAAGGTACCAGCCAAAGAGTGTGCTGAAGCGAAATCCAGTGTGAGACCACCCCCATCACTTTAAAGTATTCAAGGTAATTCAAGCCTATCTGTTGCAATGGAGCAGTAACCTCTGTACTATGTTCAGCTTGAGTAAAAGATGTGTTCGTAGACTTTTATATTAACTCCAGCAATCCGAATTTTGCGTTTATGTCCTCTACGTGCTTTTCAGATACTACAGTTGGGTTTGGGGGTTTTGTTTTGTTTTGTTTTTGTTTTTGTTTTTGTTTTTTCATAAAAATCCATGCTTTCTGGTCAATGAGATTAAGCAAATTGACACAAAATAAAAACTAATTAAATCATGTGATTATAAATTGTTTATCCTTAGAGAATAGATTATAAAAAATGAAAATAAATTATGTCAAGGTACAGTCTGAATAATAATAAATTATTATAGCTTTTGGCTGCCAGTAGCCAGCTACCAGCTGAGTCAAGATGCACCCTCATCTCCTGCTTGCTGCCTTTGAACAGCAGTTATGGATTAAGTCTGACAGTGTGAAAATAAATGGGAGTGTAGCTGAAGCCAAACATTTATCAAGCCTGGTTGTACTCTATGCAAGGCAAGTCTGATACAATTTAATAAGATAACAGAAAACTTAACACTATCTTCAGGATGTCAAAATATGGATTTATGCCCTGTACCAATGCTACTACTGTTAACTTGATGAATTTTAAGCTATTTCAGGTTTTGGGTTTAGCATCCGTAAGTCAGTGGTGCAATAGGAATAATTTTCAGATACAGAACTAAATACCTGTGCATATGTATGGCAGGAGTACCCAAAACTGTCAACTATCATAAAATGGAGGGAAGAACCAGAGAAAGTATTGGGATAACAGGTCTTCTCTCTCATTATAGGTTATATTGCACTTTGCATTCTCCAAATGCTTTGTTTCAAGAAGTTTAGGAACTAAACCTGTGAATGCAGGAGGAGAGAGGCCAACAATAAACTAAAAGAACATTTCCTTACCTTTTTTGTTGCCTTTTTGAAATTGGAGATGTCTGTCACAGACCCTCTTTTCCCTGTTCTTCAGTACATTTAAACTGAGCAAACTTGGGATGCCTTCATCAACAACAACGTTATATTCACTCATTTAATATCCTCACTGGTTACGAAACCTGCAACTAAAGTAACACCCTATCTTGTGGGTTTGGTGACTTTTTGTTGAAGAACCCTCTGAACTTTCACAACAAAGCACATGTGGGCCTGACTGAAGCCAGTAGCATTTCCCTCCAATGAGAGAAAAATTAAACAATTGCAGGTGGGTTTTGTCCCTCTGTGTAACAAATACTCTACAGATATCAATCATGAGTTAAGGTAACCTTTTGGACTACATAGAAAGAATCCCCGTAGTCTCTCAATGGCTATTTATCATTCTTTTCAAGAGTGATTTTGACCCAAATGGATTGTTTTCTTGTGCTACTCTATCTTTATGCCCTAGTCCATCTTTAACATACACTACGGCACTGTCTGTTCTTGAGAGTGCAAGGACTTTGACAAATGTACTCCAGTCATCACTGCTTTTTCATACTAGGTATCTATTGATTCTTATAATATCAACTTTCATGACTTGCATCATTTGTTAGAATTCCTCTGTTTACAAACAATTCAGTTCTTTCTCACTAGTTCCTTTCAGCATTCTTTATGGCTCCTTTTATGGACCATATCTGCCTCAGTTCAGGAAGGACATGCCCCAGTTACTCCGGCTATTCAACGAAGTACCACAGGACTGGGTCCAAACCTCTTCCAGGGTCAGGCCTTTATACTGAGCAGAGTGAAATGGAGTAAGTAGGTGATGTTCCTGAGCCAAATTTCCAGAATAGGAGGCTATACAGAGAAGTCAGTAAGTACTTTTTGTCAGAGAGGAAAGGAATGGCTTTGCCTTGATCTATTTCAGAGATCAAAGAACAGATTAAAAGGCCTGAAAGCTCTGTTCAGCCATCATTCATCTGTGTGCTGTACAACAATGCTGCCATGCTTCCCTCCTGACTCGCTGTCAAAGAGGTAGACGGGTAGCTCAACGTAGACTGGCTTTTTTCCCTTGTGATGATACTGCTTCCCCCCACCATTCACATGTTTTCATAACTCCGTGCGTAAAAGCTAATTGAATTTATCTGCTAGCAAGTGGGTAGCAAGCTTGAGGTTCAATGAAATAGGTGTCCAATAACAGGTGCAAAACTTCCATCAAATATAAGGGCTGCTTTCTTGATGGGGTGAGGGCTCTTCTTCACACATACACTGGGATAGAAGTAAGGAGGCCAAGGAACAGGGGGGATTCTCAGTGAAGCAAAATGGATGCAATTTTACTGCACAGCTTTTCCTGTAGTCAAACAACAGCAGTTCAAGTCTTATGCAGCGGTGGGCAGTCTACTGTTTGGAGACCATCGGAGAAATAACTTGGAAGCTAGCATTATAAGGAATAACATTTAGTTGAGGGGATACACAGCAGTCATATCTTTCATCTGTTTAAGAATGGGGCAACTGAGCAGCTATTCTACATGCAGGCACTGCACCGTCCATTTAGTTAATCTGTTCTTTGGTTGACTTATTGGCTTATTGGCCTACTAAAATGCTAGCCCCTGATTAAAATTAATAGAAGATGATTTTCCAGTACTATTTCGTATAATAAATTGCCCATAATAAAATGGTTTTTTTACCAACTATATTGATGATTGCTTCTCTGGAGTTTGACGTATGAGGCATGAGGCTATATTTCTAAAATCTACTTTAATCAAAGGAAATGAAAATTTTACTATTGTTAAATGCAATTTTTTATTAACTTATAGAAATAGTCCTAATTATTAAGAAGTTAGGTCAGGTCTTCCACGTTAGTAAAAGTACCAATACATCTTGCTGATGTGAGAGCTGATAATCCTCTTTTCTTTGTTACGTTTATGCAGATTCCAGATGCATTTATCATTTCATCAAAACATCTGTTTTTAAAAACAAGAAATGACAAAAAAAAAAAAACAAATGTCATAGATACTAACTCAGTTACATTGTAATGAGAGAAAGAAAATCAAACCCAATGAGATCTACAATAGAAACTTTTTCATAAGTTCAGCACTCTTTCTGTTTGCATTCATTATTCAGTGGGTTGGAAAAGCACTTCTCCAAAACAGATGCTGATCTTGTTTTCACTTTTGGTGAAGAAATTTCTCCAAAAGAAATCTGTAAAAGTTTTAAGGAGATCAAAGCTGACAAAACTTGAAGGCAGTAAGTGGTGAATAATGGCATTTCTCCAGAAGAAAAATTAAGCATAGGCAAAGCAAGATGCTAGACTTGATCAGTTCAGTGTGATAATTTGGCACTAAAGAACAAGCTGAATGAGGTCTTTTTTCCCTGAATGGAGCTGTTCATGGCTGTCATGGTCAGAGGAAGAAAACCAAAGTATGTTCCATTAACAGGTTTTTCTTTCCTCTTTGTAACCGTATTAAAGGAGCCAAATCCTTCTAATTCAGTTTGGGCTAATCTTTATGTACTTCATTTTAGTTTAAAGGAGCCCCAAGTTTGGTTTACTGGGATTGTGGGCTAAACACTAAGCTGAGTGTGGAGACAGTCCACAGTTTTAAAGAATAATGAGTTAATTACATGTTGTTCTGACTCAAATTATTATTTTAAAAGCATATTTCTCTATTGTGTGAAAGTACTATCTATCCTGCCTGAAATTTTTATTTCTTTCTACACAAGAGTAGAAAAAACAAAAGTGGCTGGGGTCTAATATCTCACTTGATCTCTTAATAAAAAATGGATATGGTCAAAATTATACCTCTCCTGGTAAAAATATGACAAAAGCCTTTGACAGGGAACAGGAAGACCCAGGGGAGAGGTGAGAGTTGGTGGGGCTCCAGTGACAGTGCACTTGGAAGAAATGTTATGGAGCACGTTCGCTTGCTAACCTTGTGAAATAGAGCTGGCGCTGTACTCTCAGCGGATCTGTGGATCAGAAACCTGAAATCACCTTAGAGAACCAAGAAAGGTTTTAGAAGAAAAAAAGAATTTGATGAAGGATGTTGTAATGACAATCCAGTCCGGTGTGTTATATCCAAGACAGCGAAGGAATGAATGCAGTATGAGGTGTAATTCAGAGTAATAGTCAACATTACACAAGGTGAATGATAAATTGGAACTGCACAGTATGGAGCAGGGAACAGTAGCCAACACTGAACATTGTGAAGGGATCAAATATTGTGTGAGATAATTACCTGAACATTTTTCAGGTGAATATAATGCACTGTTCAACTTATTGGGAAGTCAGATAATTTAAAGAGCACGTACTAGAAAAACGCTAGTAACAACAGACTGGCAGCTAGACTTTTTTTTTATTTGAAGAATATTAGGCTGAACTAGCACCTCACCATTTTCCTGAGCAGTGGCCTATTGTAAGTCACAGATTACAGCTCAGAGAAGAACAGAAATACAAGTAGTAGGATTTATAGAAAGCAAATAGTCATTTTGTCTATTAAGGGAGAGTCAAACTCAGTGCAATATAAGGGCGAAATCAATATGCTCTGACTCATAAATGTAAAGGCAATATAAAGGATATATGGGATGATTTGAAGGTGAACTCACTACAGTGATCACTTTGTTTTCAACACAGTAGTCTAGTGGTTTCAGCAGCAAAGATGAGAAGTTTATAAAATGTAATAAAACTCTCAAAAGTCAGAGCTTTTTGTTGGGTCACAACACAAAATTTTTTGAAAGAAAAAATGTCAGCCACGTATCGGATCCTTCACTGTTCTGGATTTCAGTACTCTTCCCCATCTTGAACTTTGTGTCTTCTTTCAGGAAGAACTGGACTATTAATATTTCCTTCCTGGTTTAATTAATCATAAGAAGAATGATTGTGATTTCTATTGTCCACTTCACAGGAATCCATGCAAATGAAGGTATGTAAACTTCCTATACATGATTAACAGTTTCAAAGGGATATTCTGTCTGATTTTTTTTTTTTTTTTACTCTGAAATCAAACCCAACAACCACATTATGCACAGTTGAGGGAATTTTACTTCAGATTGACTTTAATCTGGTCCCTGGGACTAAAATCCCATTAACAGCTGGTGCTCCACCACGTGAAGCAAAGCACAGTAAGTGGGGAAAGTAAGATCATATATATAGGTTTCTTAAGATTGAAGTACTTAAAATAATAAAGAACTTGAGATAAAGTAAACCAAGTAATGAAGTAAAGATCTTGAGATCTTGAGCTACTCAGAACCATTGAATTCTATGCTTATTCTTTATTTGAAAAGGTTATCTTCTGTTTATTTCTTTACAAAGCTGTCAGGTCTGATTAATCCGGTTTTTAAAGGTAACTTTCTAAATTATAATATCAATTTGATATTTATTTAAAATTATTACAAAACAGACTTAAACTGTAACTCCTTGGTCTTGCTTTTGAATGTCTTTATTAATAAGAATAATATTATTATTTACTTGTATTGTAGAATACATGGGCCCTACTTACAGATCAGGGAATCTGTTGTGCTAGCCACTGCAATAACCAGAAAGAAAAATACGTCCCAAGTTGCATACTAAATACAAGCCAGTTATTGATATGCGCAGAATATGAAGATGGTAAATACCTTAATTCCCATAATAGGTATACTCTGTACACCAACAGTTTTACCTTTGCTAAGTTTATTGTGGGAATAGTAACAAAGTCTTTTAAAGTGAGACTAACAGGAAAATAACAAAAAGATACCTCTCTTTGGGGTATAGGGTTTTTCTGGAGGAGATAAAATCTCCGTAAGCATGTTTGTTCAGCCAAGTGGAAGCCATAAAGAGGGAGCGAGCAGCATATAAGCAAAAGGTACTTACTTCTCCCTGGAAAAGACTGCAGGGAAAACCCTGAAATGGCCTTGTATGTGTTTTTGTAGAAAGGACCTCTAGAGTGTGCAGAACAGCACAAGACAAAGAACAAATGTGTTTGTGCCTAACTCCAGTAAATAGCTGAACAAGCTGAGATCAGAAGCTAATCAGGGGTGGCACTTGATGTATCAGTAGCTCATGTGAAATGACGAGTTGGAGAAAAGGCCATAAAGGCACGTGACAGTCAGGTTATCATCTGTGAAGTGACAGAAATGGGTAAAAAAAAAAAAAAAAAGGAAAGGATACAAAGAGAGGAAAAGAGAAATGCTCCTTGAGGAAGCAGTTCAGATGGCTGTCAGTAAGGCAAATCTGTACTTGTAAAATCTACAGAAAGATGTTGCAGATAGAAGATGAAAGCTGGACAAAACTGTACAGATAAAATATGGCCCACATGATTACAGCGCTGAGAGGTCCAAGCTCAGCTGCTATCCAAGTAAAGGACCTCAGCAAGGAGAACGCAAGAATAGTTCTCCTGGGTCCACTTAGCTCATGGTCCTGCCTCTGAGAAAGTTGCAGATTCCTCTGAAAGAGAAGCAATATATAAACAGGAAAGGCAAGGATGGCAACACTGACCACATAAATAACTTGGGAAGATGCTAGGACATTTGGGGACAGGGAGGGCTGACTAAGGAAGCACAGCTAAACCAGACTCCTGTTGGATACCTTTTGCAACCTTCAGTTTCTCACGAGTAAGACTGCAGCTTGAATAGAAAGTCAATAGTTCTTTCTCCCCTATTCCTTTACCAGATCATCTCAGAGGAAACTGCTAGTCTGTAGTTCCCCTAAGAATTGCCCAGCAAAATCAAGAAATACTAAACTTAGCAAAGATAATGTTTCTGAAAGCTAATGGAGGGAGAAAAAAAACCCAAACCCAAGAACAACAAGCCAGAGTTTTTCACACACACTGTAAAGACAGAGAGAGATACCTGTTTCCTATCATTGTAGGTCGCTCTTCAGTGCTTCATCTTGATATGAATAGATCCCTCAATAGTTAACTTAGCCAAGGGAGGATTCAGATCAATCCTCCTCACCCCAGCCATGCCTTCTTCTAAATCAATACTGGCTGATGAATACCTCTGCCAAGCTCACAACACAGACACAATGGAAATCCTGCTCTTTTTGAAAGTGCCTTTGCAAGCCCTTTGGATAAGGGGTGCTTTACTGCTTCTCCGCTAAATCTCAGCAGTGAAGCTGAATTCCTGATGATGCTGCCATTCTGCAGAAGCAGCACTGCACTGGTAACCTGCACCTTTCTGCTCTTTGAGGATTTAGCAACAGCTGTTTGAATTTATTTGGAAATGAATTCAAACACACGCTCTATATAGTTTTCGTCTTTAATAATGTCTGGTTTTTTGAGTTAGACACTGCATTCACAACACATGCAACTTTGTTTTTCAAAATATCTCTAATAATTGGAGATTTTCTTTTTTTTTTAAGTTTAGAATTCTGTAAGCAATGTGAGCTACTTGAATTAAAATTGAGTTGGGAGTTCATCTTCTGCAAAAACTAGGAAAAATCAAAAAGTTGGAAAGATCAGCTGGATCTTGCAGTTCACATTCGTAAATCAAATCCCTTAATTGCATTGAAGCACTAAAAGGAGAATCACTTTTGTTAACTTGAAAGATAGAATGCACTTTTTTGAGAATTCAGTCCTTTTTGATGTAGATATTTGCAGTAAAAACTATGCCTGATTATAATCTACAGTAGCATTGTCCATAATTAAAAATATTTTACAGGATGTTTTTTCAAAAATCCCCAATAATTAGTAATAAATATCTCTTTTCAACAGCACATGAATCTACAGTAATAAAATAAAACTGAAGTTACAAGCATTCCACTCTAGACTATGCAAACAGACTTGGGAGTTATAAGTACAGATTTATGGCTGGAAGGATGGATTCTCCTTGAAGCTGTTTGTGCAACCTACTTATCAGAAGAAAGAGATTTCCTGGAGATTTCCTTTAATTAGCTGGAACAATCCATTAGTAAAACAAGCAACTAAAACCGTAAGTATATAAGCTATTAGTCTTCTAGCATAGTTTATAAAAAAAAAAATATATCCTAAAATTCAATAAGGGAGTGGCCACGTTCAGTAATAACCATTTCTGTGTGGACAACAATGTTTATAAGAATCTAGGAAGGGAAAAGTTAGCAGTCTTCCAGTAAAGATAACAAGAGGAAAGGAAAGACATGATCCATGTTAATGTGGTTTATGTCCCTCCCTTTTTAAGCTTCTGAAAGGCTCCACTTATTCCTGTGGCAATTAGGAGTAATCATCACTGCCAATGATGTATTTGTCCTAGGTCATCAATGCAATGCAATGTCATTTCCAAAAATTTTGAATCAGATGAACTTTAAAGTTTGAAATGTAGCTATTTTACTTTGACTGTTTACTGGAGTAGCCATTGCCCAATGTGATTTGAATATGAATTGCGAGGTGCACTTCCAGGGGCTTACATGAAGCAATAGATGTGTTTCTTCTATTAACCATAATGAGAATTGCATGACTCATTCCTCTCACACCAGGCTAAAATGTACCCCTGCGGTTCCGTACTATGTATATTGACTTGAATGAAGCTTTGTGTAATAAGATTTAAATTGTAATGAGTCATTATGTCAACCTTTTTTGCTGGTATTTTACATAGTAAGCCTACTGCATAGTGTGCAGTATGCTGTTGCAGAAAATCCTAGCAAGTATGATAAGTTGGTAGTGGGTAGGTATTAAAAAAACCTACTATGAAAACTTCTCAAAAAATCTTAGCGTGACCATAGTTTCAAAAGGATGATTTTTGTGTGTATGTGGTTACCACAGCCATTATCATCAGTCCAAGACAGACTCCTGAATCCATCACATTCAGATACATGTCCTCATTTGCTTTTAGTGGGACAAGACAGTCTTGTTTATATGGGCTTGAGGTGAATGATGTCAAAGTATTATTTTTCAAGATTTTTTAAACATTCAGACATGCACACATGCATGCACACACGGAGAGTTGTTTTCTAATAACCCTTTTATCAGCCTGAAGCTGAAAAAACTTACTTTCTTGCAAGGATCTGTTATTGAGAGTCTCTTATTAGTAACTAGATGCTACATTGATTTCATTAAAAAAATAAGCACAGTCCCGAAGAGCTTTTGATTTTTTTTTTTTTAAATTGCATAACATGTAGTGTATAAACACAAACTGCTTTGCTCAGAACTGTACCTCTTTAATTGCTTGAATTAAAAGGATTTCTGGATCAGCATTTTCTCTCATTTTTCAGTGTATATTGGTGGTATGTTACCAAGGTACCTCTGAAACTGCTAAAGCTGGCTGGGGCTGAAAGTGATGTGGAAAAAATATTTCTGTGTTCATTGTAAAGAGTGTTTAAAAAACACTAGCAAAAACCTTTAGTTTTTACATTAGCAAAGTAATGGCTATTTTGTGCAAAATCAACTGTAAATAAGTATTTTTTCTTCTTGTATTGATTACCTATACAGGACCTAAAGAATTAACTATGTCTTGAGATACCATTTTGTGTCCAGTGACATTAATAGACAAATCTTGTTAATCTACACCAAAAAGTAAACAGATTCTAAGCCTAGACTGTGGCTTTTTAGTGTCAGCTTTTTAAAGACAGAGGTTAACAAAACTCTTCATGAAACACACATCCACACTTACAAACACCTTTCTCTGTATGATTCTACATTAATCTACAAAGCACTGTTCTCTGACCAGTTTCTAAATTCTGGTGTTCCCTATTTAAATATCCACAGCAACTATGAACATGCTTCTCTCCTTCTGCTCACTTCTCGTCTGAGAATTTAGTATCAACAATTAAATGATTTACTACTAAAAGAGAGCAGGTTGGGGAAGTGGGAGAAGGACCAGAAGATTGACAAAGAAATGGGAAAGATAACTGAAGCTTAAAGCTTCTTACAGTCCATCACAGTAGTTCATGTTACTCTTACATTTGCACTCTTGCTTCTCTTAAATATCTAAGTGTTTACAAGGTAGACACCAGAGGCTGTAGTTGAAAGCTACAGAACTGGCAAATATCAATATCTAATAGCTGGTGTCCTTCCCACTTTTCTCCCCTATTACATATTGCCTGTGAAATGGTGTCAGTGAACAAAAGACCACATAGCTGGCTTTCTATTTCCCCAACTCATCCTTAGATGCACCTTTTCTCACCCTCCCAGCAAACTGTTATGTATTTTAGGATTGGTTTGCTTGTCTTTTTCGCTGGCAGCTCTTCCTGCTCTCGTTAGTACATGAAAATCTAATTGTGCTGGGCAGCTCTGTCTTGGCAAGCAACTTACAAATTATACGTGAAATGGGATGGGAATCTTGGAAAAGCCTAGCATTAGACAGCATTAATTCTACTCTTAGTAGATAAGTTTTTCTCAGGTGAATGATCTGCTCTGCTTCTTACCTGAAAAGACGCTCTGTATTTTTTTCTAAGCCTTCTGCATTGTGATATCAATTAAGGTATATAAAAAATATTCTTATAACTAATTAGAAATCAGTGAGAAAATCAGTGTGAAATTTAGAGACCGAATAATACAGTAGAGAACAAAACAATTAATTTATGCTCAATCTAGTGACTGAATAACGAGCTTGTAACCTCTGTTTATTTTTTTTATCAGTATCTTAATTCAGGAGCAAGCAGGGACTATATCCATACCTTTTACTTCTCTTGTAGAATTAGCTTAAAGAAAAACCAAAAAAACACACCACCAAAACATAGGATTGCAGACTCGCCATTTTTTTTTCCTGACAGGATCATAAATTATGTAAAGTTTCTTCATCTTCAGAATGCCCAGATGAATGCGCTGAAATATTCAGAACCTAAAAGATTATACAGGTGATTCAATAATTCTTGCCAACAACTGAAATAATAAAAGTTATGCTTTTTTCCTTATATTATGAGGAATTAATTTTTCTCTCTTAATTTTCCCCTGTATCAACAAATCATTTAAGATACATCAGTATTAAATGAAAGGACATAAACATAGCTGAAATGCAAATGTATGTTATCAGTCCATTTTTATTTTCCTTGGAAATACTTTTTCACTTTTTCCACTCAGTTCTCTATACTTGAAAAAGGAATATTTCTTCATGTGTACACTGGTAATTAAGTCTGGAGTTCGTGGTTTTTCTGTTACTACTTTTCTTGGTGCTTATTTAAGAACTTTGTTTGCAAAGTTGAATACACAAGGTTCCTTTTCAACACTTGTATTGATTTTCTTTTTTCTTTTAACAAACAGACAGCAACCTGTACACAACATAAATAACAAGCAGCCAATGCTCAAACAGCAAAATCAACATTCTTATTCTTCTTCTAATGACTGCTATGAACAAGCCAAGATCCAGCAGTACTCCAATAGAAAAGGGGAGTCCTTTATTTCTCAAGTATCAATGATATGGTCAACAGTTAAACACAATAGGTGGGGTTTTTTCCCCCCTCTTGAACCTAAAAATGAAGAAATAAATTCAAATGGAAGCTCTTGAGCTTTTTTTCTTTCCTTACTAGGCTTTTCAGCATACATGAGTTACTTGAACTCAGGTGCCTGTCCAAAAATGGGCTGCAAATATGTTAATCCAGCAGGCCATGGAAAATTAAACTTGATCATAAATTAACATCGTCACTATAGTCAAATAGTCGAGATATGGATATGCATCTCAACCTCTGTGCATAACCTGGCAGGAATACAATGTTATCATAGCATTTTGTGTATGAACTTTTGCAAATTCAGTCATGTGTCACACCCTTTTGTGTGAAGTTGTGTAAAACGGGTCTAGAAGTACCGATGTGTGTGGATGGAGAGGAAGCTACCAGAAAATAGCTGAAGAGAGGGTAAATATGTGTTGAGAGATAGTGTTTAAAAGCCTTCCAAGCTCTGATAAATTCTGGAGACTAATGGTTTGACCGAACATGCAAAAATGGATAAAACACCAGAAGTCTGCTGAATTTGTCCAAAGCCACCAGAACACAGTAGCATCAACAATGGGTTGTATCATTTGGACCACATCAAGAAGATGGTTGCTGCTGTACACAAACAAAGACGCCAATATCATACACAAACCCTTGAGCATCTTCCACACCTGCCTAGAAGCTGCTGGCATCACCATGGCTCTCCCCGTGGTTGGCCTCCCCTTTGCTCCACCACATAACCGTGACTCACCTCATGCGAGCATGTGTATGACTGAACTGTTTGGGGAGTAAGTGGCTGTATAGTTATCCGTAATTAAAAATAAAGGCTGGATTCTATTAATAATACCAGCTTAATTAACAAAAGCTTTTAATAAATACTAGTCATGATCTGTGTCTCCCCCAGCTTGATCCCCTACCAGGAAAAGGGCATTTATAATACTTGAACACTTTTTCTACTTGGAAAAGACAAGGGATGAACCATTCAATGCAAGGTCTGCTACGTGGTTGCAGAGAAGACCCCTCTCATCGAAGTAACTTCATTTCCTGAACATACCCATCCATTATCCTCTACCAGCAATAAGCACCTTACGATTTCTTTTTAGTAAGACCTTGTGAGCCTTCAGTTCATGTTAAGTTTAAAAGGGTCATATTCTTTTCTGTTTTGACAGAGCAAAGGATTCTGATTTGTTGGGGTTTTTTTCTCTTTTTAAATCTTAACTGGAATCAGAAGGCTGGATCATCAGTAGACATAATACATTATCATTAACTTTGTGAAGCAATTTCTCTTGTACAATTTTGCTAGTGCAGACAGTCTAGCTTTTAGTTTAATTGAATTTGTTGATAAATCTGTCATGACACACTTTCTATATATGATCTTTCTACAGAAAAATTATTTCTACAGAATAAAATTCACTTCATGAATAGGATTAGAACAAGGCTTGTACATTGTTTAATCACATATTGAATTGGTTCCTAATAAGCAGTAGGAATGACTTAGGTTGGCCCTCTGTTCATTTATGACTTTCCCATTAACATTTGCAAAAGAGGCAATAAAAAAAACCATATGTTGAAATCATACATTTTGGCAAATATTTTCATTACATATTACCAACTTTTTTCATTATTGAAAATGGAATAGTCTCATTTATTCAATGAATCCAGTAAACAAATGCACTTTTGCCTGCAATGTCTTTTGTATTGGAATTTCAGTTTCTACACTTGTCCCCAAGGCCAAGAAAGAGCATGACTTTATGTTGCCAATGTGCTGTGTTTCATCAGGTTGTGTCTTAGTATATACATGTTACTTTAGATCTAAGCAGATGCGACAGAAGGTAACAGACTACACTGTGCTGCTGCGATGTCAGCCTGTGCACCAGAAAGATTAGAAAATGCAATGCCGTAAGGACGTTGACTGGAAAGCAGAAAACAAACACAGTAACATCTCGTTTTCTGACAGGAAGTCAAACAATTGGAGTGCACATGCTCCTTCACTGCAAAAAACCCTGTTACTGCCATGAGAATAATAATGGTTTGCTTTTCCTTTTGGTTTGGCAGCAAGTGATTATCACCTTCAACAGAACTGAAGCAGACAGTCAGTACACTGTATATACAGGGAAAAGGAAATAGCGACTAGGCTCTACTGGATTTAACACACATATTACTGCATGCAGTTTCATGGATTTAAAAAGTGGAATCAATTTTCGCTTTCTGAATTCTGATTGCAACAACTTTTTTTTTCTTTTTTTTTTTTTTTAATGAGAATGCTATTTGGCTTCCTTTGGCATATTTCTTGATAATAAGACTGCCTTGGTTATTACAGTGCTATGTTTCATGTCTCTTTGACCACAATACAAGATGTTCCATTTACTTAAAGCTTTCTTGATGTTATCGGACTGAGAAAATTTACTTCAGTAACCCTAAAAGCCATTCCAGGAATAAGACTTGATCCTGCACTCAATTATCTGTCCACATTCCATCAAACATCTGTAAAGAGGTTAAACAAAATGTAAGGACACCCAGGCTTTAGATTAGCCAGTAAACGTTATCTGGGAATTGACTTTTTTCTTTCCCCTTAATATAACAAAAATGAATGCCAGCAAGTCTCTTGGCTGTATCAAAACACGGCTCACCTTCATGATTGCCAAACTGTTTTACAAACTCAATTATCAGTCATTTTAATTTCACTATATTTCACAAAAAATGCAGAGGAGGACTCACATCTCAGAAGAGGATGCAATATCAGTGTGGTCATGCAGAACAGCATTGTCCTTAAAAGTTATTAAAGCCAGTCAGTGGGAGAAGGGAAATAAAATTAGGTCATCTTAATTCAAAGCCCTGTTTTATTTTCATTGTCATTTGGCTTTTGGTAATCATCAGCCTTATCCAACCATCATACTTACATCGTCTCTCTCACTTGGTAATTATGTTTTCATAAACAAGCAAAAGTTTACCTTTGGAAGTTTTTAAGTGGCCAGCTTCTCATTCTTTTTAAGTAGACTTTTTTTCCAATGAAATGTCCATTTGACATTGAGTAATTTGAAGAAATACATAATGGGTTACCATACCTTCTTATGTTACCAGATGAAGGACTAAATGTTAAAATTATTATGAAAGATGACACATCCTATTATGAATTTCGTGACTGTGGCCACTTCAGCATGCTGCGTTTTTATGACAATTTCTAAGAAACTTTTAGCATAGACTAAAACTAAAATGGAAGATTAGCTTTTGATAATAGTAGTTCAGCTAGGTATGCCCACTTGCATTTATAAGCATGCTAATGTGTATGACAGCACAAGAGGCATGGAGAGAGAGCGTAAGTGCCTTAGTAAGTGGAAATACAGTGAATAACCTTAAGGATTAAAATGCATCAGATCCTTATAGCAAGTGACGCAGGCCTGTTAGTTACGGGAAAAATACCTCGGTTCCTTTCATGAAATAGCTCTCTCTGTGAAGTTTCAAGGACAAAATGAAGAGGATTTGTTGGTGGTTTTCCATCCCGTTTTTAATATACCGGCATGAATAAAATCCAGGCTGCGGGGATTTTTGACCTGCAAGCATCTTGCTGTTGTTTTGGGGCATGATAAACTCCAACACTCCAATCCCTACTTGGGGTACATATTAATAGGTGACAGGCCTGAAATAAAGGCATATGTTAGGCAAAAGGGTTCACAAATTTTTTTGTTTGGTCTAGCCTTGGGGGAAGAAGAAAAATGAAAAAAGCAGACAAGAAAATCTAAGAAATATAAAAAAATTGTTAGCTAGCACAAGGAAAAGCAATGTGAGAAAAGAATTTAAAACAGTGAAAAAGACTGAAATTAATCAACTCTTAATGTTTCCTTCACCAGTAGAGGAATTTGTGTGGTTATTCGAAAATATTACCAAGGAAACAACTAACTTAAGAGTGCTATTTCTTCCTAGTAGAAGGAATTTGTGGCATGCTTTGCCCCATCCTCCCCGAACATGCAACCCTTTCTGGACATAAAGAGTAAAACTGTAATATCTGCATTCCAGGATGCTTCAAAAAGGAGTGGGTTTTAGTAATATTTTCCCATCTGCCACAGAAAAGTCAATTCTGACTTTGGGTTATAAAGCAAATTTTTATCTAAAAATCTGGGCTCCTATTTAAGTGCAATATTACCTCTGTGGAATAGATACCTTCTTTAAATTAGATAGCTCAGGAAATGTCTTTTATAATAATAATTTAAAAAAAAATCTTTTACCGTCTTAACCTCTACATTGATGCAGAGCTTATTCTAATCTACTTTTACCTCAGGTGTTAAAAAGATCTGCCAAAAAATAAAATGAGGTTTTGAGAAGCTGCACTCCCTCTCCCCTAACCATGGATACTAGTGTCCACTGGATCTGCTTGTTTCTGACACAGAAAGCCAAAACATGTAGGAAACAATAACATATTTTTGCTTTTTCCTACAAATCTAGCCTTTCGCTTAATTACAAAAAGACAAACAGCTAGGTTCATGGACTATTTCTAGACAACTCATCCTTTATTGCTATTTATAAATTAAAACTGAAAATGGTTTAGATTCTGGAGGTTTAGCTTAGCTAAACATGAGACAAACCTTCAAATTTCAGGTGTGTTGCACTGTTTCAGCTACCTTTTGGGACTGCTAGCCAAGGTTTTACAAAAGAAACACTTACAGGTCAGAAACTTTATTTTGGTGGGAGAAGTAAGTGGTTTCACATCCAGTGTGCTGAAATCCAGGGCAGAGAACAGGAGATGACTTGTATGTCAGCTGTTGGCTCAGGCACTTCAACCTATATGCCTGAATTTACAAAATCTTGACTGATCTGCATGCTAGACACCAACTGAAATCCAGAGCCTAGAACTCTAGATTCACAGGCAACCCGGGTTTTAGCAGGCTGCTGCAGAGCCAGGCCCCGTGCCTGCGGCCTCAGCCCATAGCAGGACAGGGTAATAATTCTCAGCAACTATGAGAAAACTGGACACTTGTGTCACAGACTTAATTTCTTGTTCGTGTGCGTTTTGTACAGCAGATTACACTGCTGTTAAATGAAAAGCAGCCTTATGTTTCTCAGTAGTGTTTGCAAATGGCATGGGAGAGGGTAGGAATATGTTCTGGACATGCCTACGGAGCTGCTGAAGAGTAGCAGGAGGATGGCTGGGGAAATTCTGGTTGACTTCAAGTTTGATGACAGGAGGCCCTTGGGGACAGTTGCTTTCTGTACTTGGCTTTCTGTGAAGAAAACTTGGTTGAGGATGCAGCTATACATTCCTGGTGAAGTTAGGAAGGACCAGGGAGAAACACACATGTCCAAAGACAGCTCTTTAACACTTTAAGAGAAAAGATTCCTTAACTGCAACACCACTGTACCTCTTAAATTTAAAGTTTAAATTTAAAGAATGCATTCTATCATTTTTAAGTTTTGTAAAAAAACTTCTTTGCCTTGTCCTTCCCACACACACGACACAATGAAAACAAGAAAACAAAATACATAAAACGTGCCTGACTCAAATCTGGCTTTGTCCAGCACATGGTGGTGTAGCAGGGGAAACTGTAGCTGAAGACACTATATTCACCATTTAGCATGTGGAGATTCGCCTGGTTGGTGGCTGCCACGTGATTTCCCTCCTCCCTCTCCTTCATACAGTCTTGGACTATAGCAAGTGTCCGCCTTAATCACTTCTTGTATACATGGCCAAAGATAACTGCAATAAGTAGTGTGTACTCATTTCCATGACACTGAATGACTTCAGCTACCTGAGATGGAGACCCAGAATCTCTCAGAAGGCTGCCCTACCTCTTCCATTTCATCATGGAAACTTAAAAAGCACAATCAGGCTTTTAGTTAGGTTATTTTTCAATTACACTGCACTGCAACTGAAGTCTCCTCTAGGAGAAGTCTTACACAGTTCTGAACATTGCAATGACTCTGGGATTTTTATTTTTTTAATATGTGTCCATCCATGGGAGCTTGTTTTGCCTTTCTTCAGCAGCTATACAATGGCTCGGTTTCATTTTTGAAAAAGTATAAGAAATTATCCAGGCCTCAAGACAAAAATGTTCAAAGCCAAATTTTTGATCATTTAAACATCAATACCACTGGCTGCACATAAACTATTCAGAATCCTTTCACAGGGCTGGCAGAAAACAAAGCTATCAATTAAGCCTCTTGTGTCTCAAAGGCAAGCTCATGCCTTTGGACTCATCCTGTCCCAAACAGATTTGGTCACTGTCAGCCTCAAACAGAAACCAAGCATGTCTTCTATGCATTGACCTCAGTTATGTTATTGCATAAGTTATAATTAACATTCTTAATGTGAGAATGCTATGCTGAAGAAAGCAGAAGCTTCATGGGAGAGAAATACCTAATTTTTTCTCCCTAGGTGTGAGGTCCACTTGTCTTGGTTGCTTGTTGCAGTCCTTAAACTATGGTAAACAGTTTGCCTAGGACATTAACTGACTCCATTTGCTGTCTGGGTAGGCAACAATCAGGTCTGGGTATGTGCATGGCCAATCTTAATCAGCATTTTTCCAGAACTTACCCGGCATGTCTGCACTTAATGAAGAAATCCATGAGCTTCAGCAAGCACTATGGGTAATAGTCCTAAGGAGATCATTTTCCTTGTTCCTTGATTTCATTTAGCAAGGAAGACGGAGAAACAGGAACAGGAACATTCCACCAATAATTTATTTCTCTCACATAAGTGGTTCCAATTCCTCCATTTCTAAAATGAGGAGATGATACAAAATGGAACAAGCTCTGCAAGTTTATTATCTAATGTTTCATGCTTGTCCACAGAATGTCACTATATAGCCATTCTTGTTTCCTCCATTAATTTAATGATGTTCATGACACCTTCAGGGCACCAAGTAGCAGAAACCTCATGAAAGCTCCTCTGAACAATTTCACTCACTTATTGTCTCCTGATGCATCCAAACAGCCTTATAGCCCAACTGGAGCTCATGCTGGTCTTTAAAGTTAATAAGTGAGTATTCATTTATATGTTTAGTATCTCATATATATGTATGTGTATATATTTTATACAAATACTGGCATTCTCTTTTAAAAATATTAACACGTTAAGTGCCTGAGTGTCGCTGTAGTACCAGGAGTATTAGATTTAATTAGGTAGCAAAAATAGAAGCTGGAATCCGGTTAATAGCTTCCAAAGCTGATCTTAATTGGCTTATTAGTTGGAGATCGAGAAAAGAATTTTTTCAGACATCAGTTTAAATGAATGCTAAGTTATTCAAAATAACTTTGAGAATCAAATAATTACACAAATAATACACAAAGTCAATAACGTATGATCATCGACAAATGACAAATGCATGAACAATGGAACAGTATTATTCTTCTAGTTCTACTTAGCTGCAGAGACTTCCTGTGTATCCATCAGATTAATTGTTTATTCCAGTTATTACACTCATTCAAATGTATAAGAAAGCAAACCATTGATTTACTGCTGTCAAGGAGTACTTAGTGCAGCAGTTTAAACAAAGCATGGCTGTCTCCATATATAATTCATGTTTATTATAAATGTAAAGGAGAAGGAAAATGCTACAAGGGTATGTGTAGGCTCAGCTATGTAAATTCCTGTTGTTTTCTGAAAGTAATAAATACAATGTTTACCTGTAGAAATAATCAAACAGAAATTTCCTGCACTGAATAGGTAATTTCCAGAAGGAGAGACAGTGTTATTAAGAGCATTCTCCAAACACTGATTGCTTCATTCTAAACTAAAGCACATCATTTGGTATTTAAAAAGCTGCCTGGATTTGCTGCTTTGTTCTTAATATGCCTGACACATATGCCTCACAAATCTTCAAACGGATATAAAACATGTCCTCGATTATTTTTTGCTGGGATAGCACTGACTTAGAGAATGCACAATGGTGCAATTTCCACCCCCCACCCCACCCCCCCCAACGCTGCTCTTCCCGTATTGAGCTTGTAATTCAAATAGCGTTCCGATATAAAAAGGGCATTCAGATCCTGTCACTCTCACAGACCCAACTGCAAGGCTGAGTTATATTTTGGATTTAGGCTAGTAATATATCAGTGGTTATGTCAAGACTTTTTTAGAATTTTGAACTTGTGGTTCACTCCATTTCATTAGCCGATGTTTTCTCCTTTCACAGCTGTGAGCACCACATTTTAGCAATGAACTCTCTCTCCTTCCAGGAGTCTGTAGTGCCTTCGCTGGGTAGCCCCCACTTTTTTCTTACCCTAATAAAAAGTTAAAAAATCACTTGGGCTTTGTTCCTCAATTACATATTCACCATGTAACTCTGACATAGGAAAAGTAAAGTTCTAGGTTCACATTTCTAATTAAAATACCATTCCAATTATTAACTTGAAATCAGAATCCTACTGTGCAGTGGTTTATTATGAAATGTATCTGAAGAAAGCAACACAGGGCAATGCCTAGCCCCTTTTTTTATAGAATTGTAGAATCATAGAATAGTTTG